>NC_053474.1:4942248-5217873 GCF_015227805.2 Hirundo rustica
TCTCCTGAAGGAAACCATGGAAAGATTTGCAAACTCGAGCCTCCCTTCCCTTCCCTTCCCTTCCCTTCCCTTCCCTTCCCTTCCCTTCCCTTCCCTTCCCTTCCCTTCCCTTCCCTTCCCTTCCTTCCCTTCCCTTCCCTTCCCTTCCCTTCCCTTCCCTTCCCTTCCCTTCCCTTCCCTTCCCTTCCCTTCCCTTCCCTTCCCTTCCCTTCCCTTCCCTTCCCTTCCCTTCCCTTCCCTTCCCTTCCCTTCCCTTCCCTTCCCTTCCCTTCCCTTCCCTTCCCTTCCCTTCCCTTCCCTTCCCCTCCCTTCCCTTCCCTGAAAGGATAAAAATTGAACAATTTGGTTCCAATTGTCTTTATCCTTCCCCAAAGGAGACCTGTGTCTGCTGTCCACTCATCAAGGAGAGGAAGAACTGGTTTTCCTCAACATGAATTTGGTTTCCTTCTCCACTTGGAGATTTTGGAAGGGTGAATCTCCACAGTGACCTCTCCATAACTCCTGTCACACTGAAATTCTCCTCCGTGGCACAGAGCAGGGCTCTGGTGATTCTGTGTCGTTCCCTGTTATGGATAAAGATCTGAAAAAGCCTCTCCTTTTTGTCCTGTGCTTTTCTCTGCCTTGTTCAAGTTTCATCTTGGATCGGAACCAGCAAAATGTCCAAGCACAGTTAAAAAGGCAGAAATAGGTGCTTGGTCAGGTGGAGAGCCCTGGCTGGTTTGTCTCACCCACATAAGCAGGAATATCCAATTTGGAGCTCCGTTTCTGCAGGAGTGTGCCTGTGCCTCAGACACTTTCAGTCACAAATTGCCAGGAGCTAAGCGAGAGGTGATTTTCTGTTGGAGAGCTGTGAAGGTTCCTCGGCAGCTGTAAAACAAAGCCCTGGAAGGGGATCGGGATCCCCGGGGCTCAGGAGCAGATCCTGAGGCGCAGCCCTCTGCTCTGGCCTGGCTTCTCCATCCTCCTGCGATGGGGAATAAAGGGAATAACGATGTCATCGTCTCCGTGTGCCGGCTGAGGGGAGCGCCCCTGTGACACCCAGCTGAAAATCAGGAATTCCCAGTGTCATACCTTGACCCCCACTGCCCCTCTGGGCTTCCAGAGAAAAAACTCCTCTTCTCCTCCATGGATTGTTCTGCTCTCAGTGGGCCTTAGAAAACATTACTGAGAGAGTCTTTTTTTATTATTTTATCACTAGTTGTGAAGTTAGAGAACTAATTTGCACTGCCGACCCAACGCTCTTTTATTCCACCAAAGAAAAGAGAACCCCGTTCGGTTTCTTTCAGACATTTTGATTCAGGATTGTGTGGGGTTTTTTTTTTTGCTTTCTTCTCCACGAGTGGCAGAACAAACCCCTCAGTGTTCCGTGGTGGGCCCCAGACCCCGCTGTACCTGTGACAGGATGAGTAATAGGTTCCTCCCTGGTGCAGAGCTGCTCGTGCACAGCAAGCTCCTGTTCCCTCTCTTTATTTATTCTGTCTTATCTTTCTCACATTTCATCACTTTCTTGTTATGTTTGCTCAGTTAAGTCATTAAAACCACTTTGTTTTTTTCCCTTTCCATGTTTAGCCCAAGGAAAGCAGCTAAGCCTGTGTAATCGATTTAGCATTTAATTTCCCTAAAACCCCCTCTTTCCTGCCATCAGTCTGGGGCCCCGAGACGTTCCCAGTCCTGGCTGGACTGGGTGGTGTGAGAAGGAAATCTCTGAGCCAGCTCACGCCTTGGAGAGGCGTTGGAGAGGTTTCTCCACCTCCAGTGCGGGTGCTCTGCTACCTGCCGCGGTGTTCTGGGTTAAATCCCTGTTTCAGTGGGCTGGAAAAGGGATAAATAACTTGCTAGGAACGTCTTCATTTCTGTTCTCACCTGTGGTGGTATTGCTGAATTAAATCTCTGTTTCAGCGGGCAGGAAAAGAGAGAAATCTCCTGTAAGGAATTTCTGTTCTTCTCCATTTCTGTTCTCACCTGTGGTGGTGGTGCTGAATTAAATCCCTGTTTCAGCGGGCAGGAAAAGAGAGAAATCTCCTGTAAGGAATTTCTGTTCTTCTCCATTTCTGTTCTCACCTGTGGTGGTGGTGCTGAATTAAATCCCTGTTTCAGCGGGCAGGAAAAGAGAGAAATCTCCTGTAAGGAATTTCTGTTCTTCTCCATTTCTGTTCTCACCTGTGGGGGTGTGGAGAGCTGAGCTCTGCTGTTTCCACATTATAAATCTGCACGGTGGGTAGTTAAAAAGACAAGATAGGAAAGCAGGGATACACAAACCCAAATAATTCGACTTTCAAAGGATTGCAGGGACATTAAGATTGGAAAAGAACTCCAAGATCCAGTGTTTGAATCTCAGCTGAACCAGATCACAACGTGCCACTGGCACTGGTTCTTTTGGACACTCCCAGGGCTGGTGTCTCCATCCCTGCCCTGGCAGCCTGTGCCAGTCCTGACCACCCTTTCAGTGTTCCCGCTTCTCCCCACCCTGATCTGCACAGAGACACCGCCACAGCTTCAACCCGCAGTGCAAATCACAACTCCACCCGGGAATTGTCCCCTCTCCCTGAGCTCTCCAGGCTCCAGGACCTGCTCAGCTCTTCCATTCCAGGATCCTCTGCAGGAACCTGCTGAGCTCTGGCTCAGAATGAGGTGGGTTCCTCACCTCCTGCCCCACATCTTCTGGGCTGCTTTTGGGATGTTTTCCCTCAAATTTGGAGGTTTTAGGGGTTTCAGCCAGAATTTGTAGCTTGTGGTGTGATTTTTGGGGGGTTTAACCCCAAGTTTGTGGGTTTGGGGGTGATTTGGGTGGGATTTCATCCCATCTTTGAGGGTTCTGGGGTGTTTTGGGAGTATTGGCTCAAATCTGGGAGTCCGAGGGGGTTGAGGGGTCCCAAATTTGGGGGTCTTGGGTTTTTTTGGGGACCACCTGAGGGAAGGAACCTCTTTGGAATTTCTGAGGTGTTTGTACTCATCTTTCATCACTGCAGTCCTCAAGTTTAATCACCTTGCAAACCTCCCTGATCGTCTACCCCCTGGTTTATTTACACAAGGTTTGGGTCTTGGTTCTGCTGAATGAGTCAAGATTTTGGGTTCCCCTTCCAGAGACAACAATCCCAGAATCCTAGAAAAGACCTTTAGGATCGTCCAGTCCAACTGCTCCCCCAGCACTGCCAAGGCCACCACTGATCCATGTCCCTAGGTGCCACCACTGAACCATGTCCCTAAGTGTCACCAACTGAACCATGTCCCCAGATGCCACCGTTGAACCATGTCCTCCAGTGCCACCACTGACCCACAATCCCCAAGTGCCACCGCTGACCCATGTCCCCAAGTGCCACTATTGAACCATGTCCCCCAGTGCCACCACTGAACCATGTCCTCCAGTGCCACCACTGACCTGTGTCCCCAGATGCCACCACTGACCCACATCCACAAGTGCCACCACTGACCCGCATCCCCAGATGCCACCACTGAACCATGTCCCCGAGTGCCACCACTGACTCGTGTCCACAGGTGCCACCACTGACCCACAATCCCCAAGTGCCACCACTGACCCATGTCCCCAAGTGCCACTATTGAACCATGTCCCCCAATGCCACCACTGACCCATGTCCCCAAGTGCCACCAACTGACCCATGTCCCCAAGTGCCACCACTGACCCGCATCCCCAGATGTCACATGCACCCGGTTTTTAAACCCCTCCAGGCCTGGCCTCCCCTGTGCCCTGCACAGCCTGTTCCAATTCTTGGCAGCTCTTTCCATAAAGAAACGGGAATGCAGCTTGGGGGGCCGCCGTGCCAGCTCCCAGGCCAGCTCCCAGGCTGGCACAGCTCCGTTTGTGCCACCCAGACAAACCGGGCTGGCCCAAAGACATGTCCCCTCCCCTGCAGAGCAGGATGAACCCAGCAGGGTCCCAAACCCAACCTGCCTGGGAATTCCTGTCACCCCTGGGACCTCGCCTGGCTCCAGGGGGTGGCAGAGCCCTGCCTCCCCCAGCATCTCCTCAGACACAGGGGCTTTGTTGGAAACGGATTTAAATGGATTTTAAAGAGGATGATATTTAAAAAAAAGAGCCCAGACAAAGAAAGCAATCCCAGCTGAGCCTATTACACATTGCTGAGTTAAATAAGAGGGGTTTTACACGGGCTCTAATTGGGGTTTAAATCCTGTTTCCGAGCAGCTGCTGAGCTCCAGGAGGATGCAGGAGGAGGTGCTGAGGCACAGCCCTGCCGGGAACCCCCCGGCCCTGAATGGGCACATTCACAGCCCAGAGTCTCTATCAGAACAAGGAATTTGCTGAATGCTAATCTCTGCTGATTAATGATGTTTTCACAAAGCCACCACAGAAGGTTTGCTGGTCTTGTCTAGAGAACCAGACTTTGGCCAAGCAAAGCCCTTTATCCAAAAATGTATTTGTCTAGAAAGCGCCATTATTATTCTTAGGAATGCCAGGTATGGATGCCCGTGTTTCTTGTTCTTGTTAAATGCAAGTTGTTCTGCAGATAAGGAGGCAAAAGAGTACAAGATAGGCGAGGTTTGTCAGGACAGATAAAATCTTCAATTAGACCAAAAGCAGCAGTAGAAAATTCAGACAAACTCTCAGACACGGAAGCAGACGCGAGAGAAGCCGGGGTGTCCAAGAGCTGACAAGTTTTTTTTCTGCTCATTTATCACAGGAAAGATATCACCCCCTCCCCAAAAATAAGAATAATAATAAAAATCCTTGCTTTTTCTGGTTTAACTCCCATTAAAAGGGGATTAAGGCAGAGAGGAACAAGGCAGACTTGTTCCACATCCACTGTGTGGGTTCCTTGCTGCTCTCTGAGTCAGATAACTCTGCTTAACAGCAACCTTTAGCTTTTATCAACGTCAAAGCCAAATCTCTGGCGCTAAAATTATTCCAGCTTTCATCTGGGTGTTTGCCTGCTCCGGAGCAGAGCTCTGGCGTGATGCAGGTACCGGGACAAGGGGCCCTCTGAACATGTGGGTAAGAAGATCTGCCTCTCGTACATTGGAGGGAAACAGCATTTCTGACAGTTTGACATCCAGATCCCAGCAGGAAGGAGAACATTTCTGGCAGTGCTGAAATCTGGCACCTTTCTCCAGAGAACATCATCTCGCTCCCAATAATCATCAAGTCGTTATGAATAACAAACGATTTCCTAGAAATCGGGACGGAGGGGTGAGCGCCAGTCAATACTGCAGCGAGGTGAATTATTTGGCTGCAGAGCTCAGAGGGAACAACCAGGCCAGCCCCAACTCCCAACAACCACAAGGGATGATCAAAGTGCTCCGCTCCCACAGATGCAGATGGAACAGATTGTTCCTTCCAACTCCTGCTCCGCCAGCAGCTCCAGCCCCGAGCTGAGCTCTGCAAGGATCCTTTGCCTGGAGAAAAGGAGGCTCAGGGGCCCTTGTGGCTCTGCACAGCTCCTGACAGGAGGGGACAGCCGGGGGGGTCGGGCTGTGCTCCCAGGGAACAGGGACAGGAGAAGAGGGAACGGCCTCAGGCTGGGCCAGGGGAGGCTCAGGGTGGACAGCAGCAGGAATTTCCCCATGGAGAGGGAGCTCAGGGATTGGCACTGCCCAGGGAGGTTTGGATCCCCGTCCCTGGAGGTGCCCAAGGAATTCCTGGAGGTGGCACTCAGGGCTCTGGGCTGGGTGAAAATCTGTTCAGTCACAGGTTGAGGAAACAGCCTCAAGTTGTGCTGTGGGAGGTTCGGTTTGGATGTTATGAACAATTTCCCCATGGAAAGAGCTGTAGAACATTGGAATGGGCTTTCCAGGGCAGTGTGGAGGCACCAACCCTGGAAGTGCTCAAAAGACCTGTGGATGTGGCACTGGAGGACACGGTGACCGCAGCAGTGGTGTTGTGCTGGCGGCTGGACTTGGTGACCTTTAAGGTCTTTCCCAACACTGACAGCTCTGGGATTGATGTTTCTGCTCCCCTGCAGTTGCAGTAGATGCATCCTTCACATGCAGAGAGCAGAGGCAGGTGGGATGTTCTCAGGGTTATATCTGAGTGCTCACAGGTGCCAACAAACCCTGGGGTGAGCAGAAATAACCCAGCAAACCCTCAGTGGGAGCAGGGGCAGCTCCGTGCTGCGTTTATAAACAGAGAACCAGCTCAATAAAACAAATCCAGCTGCCTGGGCTGGCACCAGAGCGGAGAGTTTGTGCAGTGGAACACCCTGCACATCTCACGCCCTTCACCGGGGCCATGTCTGGGTTTCCAAGCCAGCAGGGCACCAGCAGAGCTGGGAGGAAGCTGCTTGGTCACTGGGAAGTGCAGGGAACTGCTGTTGTAGGACACGAAAGAAAGATGAGAGACTCCAAATATTTCTCAGATGTTTATTAATTCTTATCCACATTACACAGTCTCACAAACCGTGAGTTCTGCAGCACTTCAAGCTAACAAACCAAAAATGGAGCCCCATCTCTCTCCCTGCAAGGCCTTTTAAGGATGAACTGTCCAATTAAGAAATTACACCTAATTTTGTTTTTATTTTTAACCCAATAACCAACCACCCATGGCCTGCAATGGGGATTATTCTACCCAATTACAAAATACCACCCAAACCCGTGGAGAAGAAGGTGAAAAAGAAGGACTGGCCCAGGTCCTAAAACTTCTATCTCACTTTATATATATATATTACTCTATTCTAAACCCTTAAACTCTAAGTTTTCCACCCTGTGCTGTCACACACTTCTATCCAAACTGCACACCCACAATCCCAGTGCTGTCACTCAGTTTTGGGAGCCTTCTCCACAGCCTCAGGTCAATGCAGTGTTTGCTTGGGGGTCAGTGCCTGACAGCACAGAAAGCCTGGAATTCTCAGTGCCCGGGGTTCCAGCACCAGAGGATTTTTCACATTGCTTCAGGCGGCTTCCAGGAGCAGTTTAACCCCAAGAACGATGGGCTAAAGGCGTTGCTGACAGGGCGAATCACTGCTCTGTGGGATGAGCTGCACTTGACCCTTTTCTTTGGATGTACCAGCCAAAGCTGCTTTTGAAGGGAATCAGAAATATCCCCCATGGTCCTGCTGATCCACCAGAGATCTGGGGGTGAGCAGGGATAAAAATGAGAGGTTGAAGCTCCCTCGTCCCAGCCAAGCTCCTCTAGGATGGGCATTTTACCCTTTCCTTGCCTTTTCCTTGCTCTGAGCAGGGGCAATCTTGTGACAGTGGAGAGCAGCAGACTCGAGTCCTAAAGAGCTTAAAAAATTCTCTCCTGCCTTCAAATTTTATTGGGGGACACCGTCAAAGCTCCCCTTATAAATCACATTTCATGTGTCCCCTGTCCTAAGCGAAGATAACAGGTACCCACAGAAAACACAGACACGATTTTGGAAACGCCTGGGAAAATTTGCTCCTCGTGCGTTTTGGCCCTGGTTTCTCAGTCACTTTAGTTTCATCTGTCACAGGAAGATCCATCTGTAAACCTCATTAGATTCCAAATAACACGAGACAGATGAGGCCAGAAAAGCTGTTTTTCTGCCTCCTCAGAATATTTTTTAGTTTTTAAATGCAGTGTGGGTTTTTTTAAAGCAAATTTGCTTAATTGACAGCAAAAAGAGGCTGGAGCAGGAGATGCCAGAGCTGTCCATGGGTTGGAATGGGCTGATCCTGTCCTGGCTGAGCCCAGGCTGGAGCCCCAGCACTGCCAGAGTGCCCCAAAGTGACTTTCTGTAGAGAGCACTCATGGCCAGTGGGGCTGGGCTGGGGCCCTGGGTGTGGGTGGCCAAAAGGGACCGTCACATGGGGGTCACTGCTGGTCAGCCTGGGCTGAGCTGGACCTGTGGGTGTGGGTGACAAAAAGTGACCACAAGAGTCTCCCATGGCCACACAGGGCTGGGCTGGACTGGACCCTGAGGTGTGGGTGACCAAAAGTGACCAGTGAGGGTCCCCTGTGGCCACACAGGGCTGGGCTGGACCCTGAGGTGTGGGTGGCCAAAAGTGACCTTCACATGGGGGTCACTGCTGGTCAGCCTGGGCTGGGCTGGGCTAGACTCATGGGTGTGGGTGACCAAAAGTGACCACAAGAGTCCCCCATGGCCACAAAGGGCTGGGCTGGACTGGACCCTGAGGTGTGGGTGACCAAAAGTGACCACAAGAGTCCCCCATGGTCACATAGGGCTGGACCCTCAGGTGTTGGTGGCCAAAAGTGACCCATGAGGGTCCCCCATGGTCACACAGGGCTGTGCTGGACCCTCATGTGTGGGTGACCAAAAGGGACCTTCACATGGGGGTCACCGCTGGTCAGCCTGGGCTGGGCTGTGCTGGGCTGGACTCGTAGGTGTGGGTGACCAAAAGTGACCAGTGAGGGTCCCCCGTGGCCACACAGGGCTGGGCTGGACCCTGAGGTGTGGGTGGCCAAAAGGGACCTTCACATGGAGGTCACTGCTGGTCAGCCTGGGCTGGGCTGGGCTGGGCTGGGCTGGACTCATGGGTGTGGGTGACCAAAAGTGACCCATGAGGGTCCCCCATGGCCACACAGGGCTGTGCTGGGCTGGCCCCTCAGGTGTGGGTGGTGCCCCAGGTGAGGTTGGTCACGGCCATTCAGGGCAAATACTGTCTCAGGGTCCCAAAATCTGCCTCCCCGCCAGTCCGAGGCTCCCCCCTGCCACGGCCCAGCCAGCCTTCCCCGGAATCCCCCTGCATGCCCCTTCCCCAGACGCTCCTGCCGCTGTCCCCGTGCGTGACAGGGGCTGCAGCAGGCAGGGGAGAGGGGACATCGTGCAGTGTGAGCGCTGACGCCTCGTGCTGCTCGGGCAGGAGCTCCCTGGGGCCTCCCGGCGCTGATCCATCTGCCAGCCAGCCTGGAAAAGCTCGGGATGCCGACAGGCCAACGCTGGGATCATTGTGGTGCCATCTCAGGGGGCGTTTGGGGCGTTTTTGGCACTGGTAATGTTTTGTGTCTGGGCAGCAGAGGGGGATGGATCATCCCAGGGAGGCCTGGGCAGCACAGAGTGAGTGATTCTCTGTGCAGGGCACAGGGCCGACAAAACAGAACCAGAGAGAGGGGAGAGACTCATTTGTGGAGTGAGGAGAGGGACCTTGAGAGGGCTGGATTTCCCAAAAATGTCGGGGGCTTACCCCAACATTGAGGTGGTTTCAGGGTCCTTGCTCCTCTGCACAGCTCCGAGCCGAGCCGAAGGAAGAGACGGAGTTCTCAGGTTTAGATTTCTCAAGGTTGCATACTTCGTTTATTGTTTCTATCTTACAATTTTCTCGGAGTCCGACAAGATGTTCGCAGCTGCATGGATTCCTCACGTCTCCCCCCGAGCTGGGCTGTCCTTATCTTTTATACTAATTACTACATATTTCTTGTTTACTATTTCTTACCAATGTCTATCACTATTACTAAAAAGGTCATCTTTACTTTGACCCAATCCTCACTAACTACTTTGTGCCACGTCAATGCAGCAATGGAGTGAGGGAAGAAGGAGAAGAAGAAGGAGACAACGCCCCAGATTCTCCATCTTGTCCCCATAAACTTCAATGCTAGGAACCTAAAACTACTATTTTCTCATTCTGTGATAAGCTAAACTACTATTTCTCACATTCTTGTGGCCTGTAAACCTTCTCTCAGTGTAGGAAGTTTTTCCCATGGACTGAGATCAAAGCCAGTGTCTCTCTGAGCCCTGGGCTGGGGTCCCAGACCCCCCTGCCCAGGTCCCTGACCCTCCAGGGCAGCCAAAGGAATGCCCTGGACTCCAACAAAAAAGAGCAGAAATGCGGCCAGAACAGGAGGAATTGGCCTGGCAGGGCACTGTCCCCTGAGGGCAGCAGGCTGAGCACAGAGAGGTGACTCTGAGACAGGAGAAGGTGAAGGGGATGCTGCTCTAAGTATTCATTTACTTGCTGAAACCAGAGCGATGGTTCAGCACGTTAACTACTCTTGAGAAAAACAAATTCTGTAGTAGCTGCAAATGTGCTGCTGTGCTGAATGAACTGATTATCTGAGTGTCCTGATCTACAGGGGGCCGAGGACCAAAGATCAGCAGCAACAGAGTTTGAGACTGATCAGAACCCTGCTGATGGGAGAGGTTCTGTGTAAACCTCAGCAGAACGAACCTTTACATGTGACTAATTAGCATAATGAAAAGAGGTAGGATGTATGTCTGAAGGATAGAGATGGAGATGGATGGAGAGGATGGAAAAGCTGCCTTTGGAGGACTGGGAAAGGGCTTCCTTCAGTCTGGACTCTGAGAGACAGAGCCCTGGGCCCTGATCCGAGCCACAGGGACTGTTCTGTTTTGGGGGATATGGATGGTGTCACCTCTTCTTCTTGGCCCAGGAAGGTGTGAAAATGAATATTCAAGTGTTTTTCTTCAAAAAATCTTATTCCTCCTCTCAGCTCCTGAGTGGGAAAATAACCCAGTAAATCCATGAAAAATCTCTACTTGAATTTAGATTTGAGGTTGCAGATGTTTCTAGTGGAGACAAAGGTATCTCGGGGGAAATAATTCCTGGAAAGTCAGGGTCTATTCATAGAATCATGGAATGCTTTGGGTGGGAAGGGACATTTAAATCCCATCCAGTTCCACCCCTGCCATGGCAGGGACACCTCCTGCTGTCCCAGGCTGCTCCCAGCCCCAGTGTCCAGCCTGGCCTTGGGCACTGCCAGGGATCCAGGGGCAGCCGCAGCTGCTCTGGGTGGAATTTTGCCCATTTTTGGTCAGTGATATATTTTGATGCTTCATTCTAGGGTGACTTTTTTTCCCCTAGGGATGTTCCATAATCCTGACAGCGTGGGTCAGTCCATCAAACCACGGTGCAGAATAAAGTGACCTCGAGCCCCAAATTCCTGCAGGATGTTGCTCCTACAACCTCAGTTTGTTAATTTAAAGTCAGTTCAGCACTCCAGGCACTCAGAGCCGGTGGATGGAGACATGAAGTCTCAAGATAATAAACAGGGGATCATTCTTGGTTCCCATTCTGGGTTCAAAGCAAACTGAGCAGCACCTTCGAGGCACCACGCAAACCCTTTGAACTCTGCAGCAAAATAAATGATATTCAATCCCTTCCCTCCTTTTAAATCGTATTTATCAGGTCTCAGGAGAGATTACTTATCTGAGAGCCCAGGGGAAACAAAGGAGGCTCGCCACAGCTCCCCGTGCCCTGGTCACAGCCAGTAGGGAATGGGTCGGCGCCCATCAGCCCCAGCCAGGCCTTGGCCTGGCCATGGAAAGTTCTGGAAACAGGATGAGCTTTAATGGCAATGAGAGCTCTCCTTGGGATCACAGAATCCCAGGCTGGTTTGGGTTGGAAGGGACCCTAAATCCCATTCCATCCCCTGCCATGGCAGGGACGCCTTCCACAGAGGACACTCGGGACACCTCCCACTGTCCCAGGCTGCTCCAAGCCCCGTCCAGCCTGGCCTGGGACACTGCCAGGGCTGGGGCCATACTCACAGAATCATCTGAAGAGAAACCAGAGCACATCTGGGGCACTGTCAGGCTGTGGGCCCCTCTGCAGGGGTCATTCCAAACTTTGGATGTGACCCACCGGCTCTCGAACCAAGTCCGTAACGGGGAAATCTCAGTGGCACCAAACACAGCGACCTCAAGGCATTTTCAAATATCCCTGGCCCTAAAGCCTCAAAGGGAATTCTGCCTTCAGCTGGTATCTAGATGCTGCTGAGATTTTAAAAACTTGCCTCGTCTGTCGGTGGCTGAGATATTTCTCTCCAGTCAGGGTGGAACAGCAGCACGTTGGACCTGCAGGGAACAGCGCAGGGGGACAGAGAGCAGGGGGACAGAGAGCAGCTGTGGCTGCCCCTGGATCCCTGGAAGTATCCGAGGCCAGGGTGGATGGGGTTTGGAGCACCCTGGGACAGTGGTAGGTGTCCCTGCCCATGGCATTGAAAGATCTTTAAGGTCCCTTCCAACCCAAACCAGTCTGGGATCCTGGGATTCCATGGATGTGTGCTGGTGCAGCCAGCCTGGTACAGCAGACTTTAATTATTGAAATACTTTACCCAGTATTTGCCAGCGAAATAATTTAACGTTTCATCTCCAATGCCAGTTTTTGGACACAGGACAGAGCTCCTCTTCTCTCTGAAGGTGAGGAAAGGGTTGAGTAACCAGAGCTCCTGGGCCTGGGAGCCCATCAGGGGACACAGATGGAGATTTCTGTCTGACCTGGGCACCAGCAGAGCTCATAACAGGAGAGCCCTCAGCAGAGCAGAGCCCTCAGCACCCTCCTCGGTGAGGAAAGAGGAACAACTCTTTTTTTCCAGTGAAAATGAAGGGAAGGACTGAGCCAGAAGGCACGGGCTGGTATCAGGGTGGGAACCGGGCAGAGCAGCCACCGCGGTGGTGCCAAGGAGCACAATCTTATCTGCTGAGGAACGGCAGTTCAGCCCCTCCTGCCGAGGCAAAGCCACCCTCGGGGTGTTCCCCACAGTCCTGCTCCTCTTCCTCACCCTGGGTGTGTGCAGGGCACACAAAACCCCCAGGGCAGGCTGTCCTTGTCCCACGCCATGGTGACACCTCATTGCCAACACCTCAAATGTCCCCAAAGGCGAGGTCTGGGCGTGCTGACCTCAGAGCAGGTCCCTGGACACAGCTCTGAGTCGCCCAAATGCCCTGTGCCCCCCCAGGGAAGGCAGGAATCCACAGCAGCTGCAGTTTCCCATCCCCGAGGGTTGTTCCAGGTGCTCCTACACAAGGATGTGCTGGACCCTGCAGGTGTCACCCTGGGTAGGTCCTGGTGACAAAGCACCGTGCCCAGCACTGCCCCTGCCACCACTGGGGGCCTCGGGCACTCCAAGGGAGACACCCTGGCAGCCTGGCATGGGCAAAGCTTTGTCCCAGCAAATGGAACAGGTGACAAAGTTGTCACCGAGCACAAGTCCCTGGGTAACTGCAGGTGTCTCCTCCGGTGCCTCAGCTCTCAGCAAGCATCAACTCAGAGCTGTAATTAATGAATTAACGACTCCCCGTGGGGGTCTGAGTGCTCAGGGTGAGCTCTGGGTGGGGCATTTGTAGAATCACAGGATGAATAATGGAATATCCTGAGCTGAAGGGACCCACAGGGATCATTGATCCAGCTCCTGCCCCCCACCAACCCCCCCTGTGCGTCCCTGGAGCGCTGTCCCAAGGCTCCTGGAGCTCTGGCAGCCTCGGGGCCGTGCCCATTCCCTGGGGAGCCTGGGCAGTGCCAGCACCCTCTGGGGGAAGAACCTTTCCCTGCTCTGCAGCCTGAGCCTGCCCTGGCCCAGCTCCGGCCGTGCCCTGGTGCTGTCCCTGTCCCAGCGCCTGTCTGTGTGAGAGTTCCGTGTTCACACGTGTTCAGCCTCCCGGCCAGGTGGTGAACGCTTATTTGTGACATCCTCAAAAGCAACATTTTGTGTGTTTTCTTCGGCAGTATTTATATATTTAAATGACTCTGGAAGCTGAATGCAGCTTGCATCTCGAAAACAACGTTCAGCGTGTCTGTGCTTCAGGACAAGCCTTGGAAAACAAGGAGCTGCATCTCCAGGCAGGGCTCTCTTCGGAAAGGCATTTTCAAGTGTTTTTCTGCCTTTCCTGGGCTCTGTGGGAGTTGAGGCACAGACTTCAGCCCCTTCTCTCCTGATGGCAAATCCGTCTCCTCCAGCACTGTTGGCTTTGGATTTTTGGATACCAGTTGGAGGTGCCATCTGACACCATCTCACTTTTGCACAGATCGGTATTTTTAGCCTCTCATTCACACGTGTGGCATCCAAAATGGTGCTGGGAGCTGCTCAGAGCGATCTCTGAGGGGCACGGGGGGCAGGGCCCTGCCAGGGCGGGTGCTGCACCCCTCGAGTGCTCAGTGAGACCCCCGGTGCTGTGTTTGCTCCTCACGGGCAGGGGCAGCGCAGGGTGGGGCAGCCCTGGAACAGAATCCCAGATTCTGCCCCAGAATGCGGAGGGGACGAGCTTGGAGCTGCCCAGCTGGGACGGGCAGGGTGGGCAGGGCGAGGACACACCAGGATTCAGCACATCCCTGTGCTGTCCTGAGCATGCACAGAGCTTTCCTCGGACAGAGAGGGGTCCTCTGAGGGTGCAGGGGTGTGCAGATGGTGGATAAATACTGATAAATCCATTCTCTCCTTGACATCTCTCACCCTGAGTGTTCCCTCTGTCTGCCCCTGGCCAAGGCTGCAGTGCTGGGACAGGGGACAGAGTTCACCCTTTATGGCTCCGGCTTTGATCCTCCAGATGCTTTCTTTGAATGTCCTTTCCAGAGGAGAGTTTACAGCTGCACTGAGCAGTTCCTGTCTCTGTCATCCTGGAGGATTTGGCTCTTGGATCCTCTGGGCTCGGCCAAAGGTTTCCTTTATGGCCTTACCTTTGAGCTGCCCGGTGAAATTCACTCATTGAGCCCCTCAGCTGTTCCCCGAGGCTGGGTCCTGCCCAAGGCCTGGCTGAGATCCATTTCTGGAGGTCCAGGGTCAGCCCGAACCCCAAAGCAGATCGTGCTCACCACAGTGGCTCTGGCACAAGTGGTTGGAGGGAAAAGGGGCAGGGATGGTGCTCAGGCCAGGCAGAGAGGTTTGTAGAGCGTTAATAAGAATAAATATCTGTCCAAACACAATCCTCCAGCCACTTTTTGTACCCAGGGACCCCTGCTCAGGCCCAGCCCCACAGCTCTGCCCCACAGTGGCACCAAGCCCATGGTTCCCACCCAAGCCCTCAACCACAGTTCAGCCCAAGGGGACAGGAGCTGGACAAGCAGCCCATGGAGCACCTGTGCTTCCTGTGCACCCCTTCACCCATGGAGAGCTGAAAATTAAAATATTTCTGACCCTGAATCCCAGATGAAGGAAAACAGAGAAACCAGCCCAGCACTGGGACATAGGAACGGTTTGGTTTTGCACTGTTTGTAGTTTTAGTGATGCTCCACTGGCTGCAAGGGCAGAATTCCAAACAGCTGGAAACCTTTGGAACAAAACCTCGAGGGCTCCTTTATGGACTAGCCCTCCAGGCCTCTGTTCCTCTCAGAGTGAGAGAGAGGACTCGAGCTGTGTCTCCTGGCACCGCTCATGTTTATAATTGTAGAGCAAAGCACGGAGTTATTCTGTGTGCTCACCCTGCAGAGCTGTCTCTCTGACTCTGTCCTGACTCTGGACAAATGGACAAGAAAAACGGACAAGGAAAAAGAGTTATTTGTCAGTTTTAATCTTCTTTTTATTTCCTTTTCCCTGAATGTTGATTGAGGTGCTCACAGCTTGAGCAGTGTGTGATATACAGGAGCTCCCTCACGGAGTCGTGGAATCACTGAGGGGTTTGGGTTGGAAGAGACCTGAAAAACCATCCAGCTCCATCCCCTGCCCTGGCAGGAACACCTGCCACTGTGCCAATGTCCAGCCTGGCCTTGGGCACTGCCGGGGATCCAGGGGCAGCCACAGCTGCTCTGGGCAACAGCTTCCCAGGTGATGAGCTCCTACCCCTGGAGCCTCTGCACCATCAGGGCCAGGAGGGCTCCCTGTGGTCACAGGACCCGTGACTGTAGGACCAGAAATGAGGTGTCCCCTGGGAAATGGGGGTGGAAGCCCTTGCAGAAGGTCCATCTGGAGCTGGAAGTACTTTTGGTCAGCTGAGAAGGAGCACGTCTGCTTCGCTTGCACAGAGCAGTGGCAACCTCTGCCCCAGCGCTGTGACAGCTTTGGACCTGGCGCTGGGACCTTCGGGTTTCCCCTGCTCCTCCTGGCACTGCCGGAGTTTTAGAGAGTCACGGAATATCCTGAGCTGGAAGGGACCCCCGAGGATCATCCAGCCCAACCCCAGGCCCTGCACAGACCCCCAGCAATGCCACCCTGAGCCAGGGTTCACCCTGATTGCAGTGTTCACTGTTTCACTGATTGCAGTGCCCACATGGAATGGGCTCTGGAGCATGGGAGGGTTCCCACAGGGTCCTGTGGGGAGAGAATCCCACGGGGTGAGGAAGGAGCCTTCCATTGTCCTGTGTGCCATGAGGATGGAAAGACAAAGCATTTTAGAAAGGCTTGTCACTGACATTGAACCTGGAACGTGCTCCCATGGGGTATTTGTGACTGTCCCTGACAAAGTCACTGCTCCCTGGCTGTTTCCTGTGTCCAACCTCCATGAGACATCAACCCAGCCAGCCAGCACGCTCTCAGCTTTCAGGAGGGCAAAACTCCATCGACATCAGCTGTAATTTATTAAAATAGTGCTGGAGAACTGGGCACGAGGGAGGATTTCTCTGAGGCAGAGACGTCTGAGGGCCAGCAGAGCTGATGGGAAGGGGGATGTCCAGGAATGGCACGAGGAGGTGTGGGCAGAACGTGAACGACTCCAACCCCACCTGGCCTCTGAGCAGAAGTGGGAATGCTTGGAACAGGGACAGGGACAGGGACAGGGACAGGGGTGACAGGGCAGGGACAGGGACAGGGGTGACAGGGCAGAGACAGGGACAGGGACAGGGGTGACAGGGCAGGGACAGGGACAGGGACAGGGGTGACAGGGCAGGAACAGGGACAGGGGTGACAGGGGTGACAGGGCAGGGACAGGGACAGGGACAGGGACAGGGACAGGGGTGACAGGGCAGGGACAGGGACAGGGGTGACAGGGACAGGGACAGGGGTGACAGGAGTGACAGGGCAGGGACAGCACCTGGCAGCCCAGGAGAGCTCCAGCTGCCTCAACACCGGGAGCTCTGAAATTAGAAAAGGGAAACAGCTCTCCATGACAGAAATTTTAATAATTCTCTGGAAATTGAGACTCATATGGGAGGGGAAGGCACTCAGTGAATGATTTTGTTTGACTGCAGGCTCAGGACTCGTGGCCAGTGCATGAAACATGACAGGAATGTCCTGGATCCGCCTTGCTCTGTGGTCTTGATGAGCACAGGCAGAGCCTCGTGACCTCGGGAGGTGCTTTCCATCCTTTCTGTGCTTTCCATCCCTCCATTCCGTGCCTCTGCGATGGAATGAGACAGGAGGCGTCTGAAGGGGAAAAGTTTTCCCATTACATCAATGAAAACTCTGACCCCAGCGGGAGAGGAGCCCGAGAGCCTGGAACCCGTCCTGTCCTGAGAGCAGCTGATCTTCCTCTGCTGCGAGCAGCACAGCTGAGAGCTGACAGCCCTTGGAGCCCCTGTCTGGGAGAGCAGGGTCTGCTTTGCTGTCAGCTCCAAGAGTTTCCAGAGCTTCTTGAATTCTTCCCATTAGAAAAAAAAAAAACAACTCCTGACCAGCCCTGAGTGAAAGACCCTTTCATTTCTCCCCTTTCTTCCTCCTCCTCTGCCCTGCCTTAGCAAAAGGAAGGAGCCTGCACAAAGGTGAATTGTTCATCAGCTGGAACCTGCAAACCAAATTCTTCCACTGGCTGTTCCTGCTGCTCCTGCTGTCCCTCAGGTGTCCAAGTGTCCACCTGGCCCCTGTCCTTGTCCCCAGCAGAGCCTCAAACTTTCCCAAAAGCCAGAAAATGGTTTCTGCCCCCGAGAAAATCGTCACACCTCCAGCACTGTGAGGCCAGCGCAGCAGATCCCGGGCTTGCAGAGCAGGAACTGTGGCACAGTTTGTGGGAATGGGGAACAATTCGGGTGGGGAGGGACCTTAGGATGTCCCCAGCCCCATGTCCTGCTCAGGGGTTACATCCCATCCCCTTCCCTGCTGTCCCTGGCCATCTCTGTGCTCAGGGATCTCCTGGCACAGGAATATTTCCCTTGGAAAAGGGGAATGTTTGCAGTGGCCTGGAACTTCCAGCCTGGCCAGTCATCAACCCCTCTGGTAGCCTTCCCCTGTGTTTGCCAGGGAATGGCTCTTCCTTCTCAATTCTTTCCCTCTTTCAGGTGATTCTCGTCTGGTATCCGCCCTCCACATCCCAGTGGACCGTCCCATCCTTGTCCTGGTTCCCTTGTTCCCAGAACAGAAAACAGCTGAAGGAATTGCGGCAAAGGACGGAACCGCAGCTGCTGTGGCCACCTCCCCTGGTGGCACCTGCTCAAGGACCCTCCACTTCCAAAACCGCCTCCCCACACCCCCGGAGGGTGAATCCCCCCGTCCCCCCTGCCCTTCCAGAGGGGAATTCGGGAATTCTGGGCACGGCAGAGCCGAGCTGTTCCATGAGAGGGCAGTGTCGGATGAAAGCAAAGAGTCCCTGAAACCTGCAGGGATGTCCGGGCTGCAGGAATTTGGATCGGGGATGGGTTCAGTCCTGCTCGTGGAGACTGCAGGCATCCAGGATTTACAGGAGATGAGATCTTCTCTTCTTTTTATTTTATTTTATTTATTTATTTATTTATCTATTTATCTATTTATTTATTTATTTTTAAAGTCTGGAATGGAGCTGGAAATTTCTTTGGAACATTGGGGAAGAAGGGAAGGTAAAGAAAGGAGGTGACTCTCCATGGAATTCCATGAATGCTTTCATCCAGAGCGGGTTCTGAAGGGCTCTGGGTTCTCTTTGGAAATTCTCCCTCTGTCCAAGGTGCCTGAGCTGTGTGCTACCAGAGATGGATTGGAGGGGACCCTCTGCCCACTCTGCTTTTCCCAAATCTCACTGGGGTTCCTGGGACATCATCCCACCTCCAGGAGACACCTGGATCCACCAGCTGCTGGGAGCTGGAGCTGCCAAGGAAAATCCAGGGAGCCTTTTGCCTCTGAGACAGAGCAGAGCACCCCAGCTGTCCACCCTCCCTCTGTGGAGCTCCAAGGAGGGTCACAGGGCTTCCCACAGCATCTCCCCCACGAATGGCTTCCACTCCACAGATGAGCCACAACTCCAGAAGCTGCTCCTCGAGAAGGTCACGTCTCCAGGAGCAGCTGCCCCCAGCACAGCTGGAGCTCATCCCAGGTTTCTGTGCTTTGTCTCCTCCAACAAGAGACCATGAGACCTGATCCCTGTGGCTAAAGAAAGGCCAGGACCTGCTCCTTGTGACTAAATAAAGCCCAGGACCTGCTCCTTGTGGCTAAATAAAGCCCAGGACCTGCTCCTTGTGGCTAAATAAAGCCCAGGACCTGCTCCTTGTGACTAAATAAAGCCCAGGACCTGTTCCCTGTGGCTGAAGAAGCCACACACTGTCCCGCTTTGGTGGGAGAAGATCCCACATGAAGGAGAGGAAGGGATTCTGTCTCTCCTGACTTCACTTCTGCTCTGAATGTGCAAAAAGGAGGATTTTCCTCTATCCTGCTGCCTTTCTCTGGAAAGGGGAGGCACCATCTCCCTCCTCCCTGCCGCTCGTGGAGGAGCAAAGGGGAACCACAAACGCTCTCCTCTCAGCCACCAGCAGCCACAGGAGAGACACAGGGACATCTCTGCTGCCCCTGCTGTGGCCCCACCATTTCGGAGGCTCTGCCAGCCCCTGATGTGTCCCAGGGACTTCAGCTGATGCCTCAGGTTCTCTGTCTGACAAAAATAACGTTTTTATCTCCTCACACCTTAAAAAGAGCCCTGGCAGGTGCCATCCCTGTGCCCATTCCATCACCCAGCCTTGGATTTAACCCCACGTGCCTGGGATGCCTTTGGAAGTGTCCCTGGAAGTTCCTGCTGGCCAGGCCCATCCATCCAGCGTGGTTATCTAACTTCATGGGCCCGTGTTTCCAGCGGCCCCGGGGGCCCCAGTGCTGATGGAAAATCCGTGCCAGCAGGAGGGCAGGGAGGGACAGCACAGGGTCATCACCTCCCTCGGACTGGATTTGTCCCACGGCTCTGAGACCGCTCCAGGAAAAACGGTATCAACAAACCCAGTGACAACCCCACACTTGCAGTGCTCCTGAGTCCGTTTTCAGCGGGCTGCTCCCCTCCTTTTTTATTTTTCCTGTTGCTTCTCTAAGGATCTTTTTTCACCTATTGCATGCACTCTGCTCCACAGTTTCTCTTGATCTCCAGATCTTTGGAGAGTCCTTCCCACAGGATCTCTCCTCTGCCCCAGAGCCCCGTTGGGAATTGCCTTTGCCAAGGCTGAGCGTGGCCAGGGGGTGGGTTTTCTTCTCCCACATCACCAAAACCAGTTTTTTTTAATGATTCTGCTGAACCAGTTGCCCAACAATGCTGGAGGGATCCCAAGGCTGTTAAACTCTTATGTCATGGGTCTCTGGGACTGCAACCAGCATCAGTTGTTTCAAATCAACACTGCTGGGGTAGGTCTTTGAAAGATTTATCTTTCAAGTAGCTCTGAGCCACTTTCCAGTGCCATCTCCCATCTGAGGAGCTTCAGCTGCCAGCAACCCCCAAACTTTGTTTTTTTAATGTTGATTGTTGTGGTTGGTAATGCATTAGAGCAGAGCAGTGTGTAATTCAAATCTCCAGTGGCTGGAGGTTAAAATCAAAGTTGGGAAACACTGGAAAGGAGGGAACAGTGAGACTGATCACCCACTGCCAGAAATCCCTTGCTTTTACACTCAAAAGACCACGGCGTGTCCCAGGAGATCCCATCTCACCTGGCTGAGCAGGGCTATGCTGTGGGAGCACCTCCTCACCTTGGTTCCACGTTAAGTGATGGTTTCCCCACGCGCTGCCCGCAGGATCCTCCGCCGTGACACATAACCACAGGATGATGAGCACATGGGCTCCGGACTGGCACAAACCCCAAGCACAGCCGGGCTGGAGGAGGCTCAGGGTTCTGCAGGAGAGGATGGAGAGTGTTTGCCACAGAGACACACAAAGCAATCACACGCAGACAAGAGATTTTCGCAGAGGTCCTTCCGATCCAGCTCCTAGCTGAGAGACCCGAGAGAAGAGAGCCCCTTTGTTTATTTTTTACTTTTTATACATTTGTGGGTCCAGCAGAAGATTGGCTTTTTGGGGTTTCCACCCCTCAGCCTCAGTGGCCAGACCAATTGTCAGTTACAATTGTTTTCAGGCTAGAAATATGCAAACAAAGGACAGAGAATGAAAAACAAAGGATTTGTTTATGTTACATCTGTGGGAAAGGTAGAAAGCTGCTCTTAATATTGTACAATAACTAAAAAGATCTGACTCCATTTAAGAAAATCAAAAGGCTCAGAAAAACCAGGGTAACAAATGTCCACGCCTGTCAATTCCGTATCTGCTCTTCTTCGTGCTAGAGCCGGGATTAACACAGGGGAGTCACAGTTCATGTTCAGACTCAGTGTTTATTAATCCTTATCTATTCACAGCCTCATGAGCAGTGAGCTCTAACTAGCAAGTTGGAGAAATGAGGTAAAATGGAGCACCTCTAATTATTTCCAAGGTTATTTAGGTGCTAATTCCCCAATAACGAGGTGACACCTACATTATTTATATTTCTGACCTGATAATGACCACCCAAGGCCTGCAATGTGGACGCTTTTCACCCAGTTAGAAAAAACCACCCAAACGCATGAAGAAGAAGGACCCAGACAGTGCCCCAAATCCTCCATCTTGCCCCTTTAAGCATATAGTATATATTACTATATATTACTACATATTAAAATCTTAAATCCACGTTTTTCACCCTGTGAGATCACACAATTCCATTCACACCACACACCCACAACCCCAGTGCCATCGCTCAATTTTGGGAGCCTGTTCCACGGCCTCAGGTCAAATGTGGTGCTTGCTTGCAGGCCAGTGCCCTTTAGAAGAGAAAGCCTGAAATTCTCAGTCTCCAGGGTTCCAGCACACCTGTCTGGGTGATTGTTACAGCCACAGCCCCACGGCCAGCAGTGCCAGTGTGGCAGTGGGATTTACCTCCAGGGCAGGCAACAAGGACAGCCTGGAGCATGGGGTCGTTGTGGAGCCACCCTTGACGGCTGTAACTGAGGGACTCTGAAACACTTCTCATTTTCCACGAGTTTGCTAAAGCAAGGAGCCAGCAGGAGTTCCTGTGAACATTGCTGCTGAGGACAGAGGTTTCCTCAAAGCTTTTGATCTCTTGTAGCTGGGCTTTCCCTTGGGATCTGAGCTTGGGATCTTGGAGCCACAGAACACCCTGAGCTGGAAGGGACCCACAGGGATCATCAAGTCCAATCCCCCCCTGTGCATCCCTGGAGCGCTGTCCCAAGGCTCCTGGAGCTCTGGCAGCCTCGGGGCCGTGCCCATTCCCTGGGGAGCCTGGGCAGTGCCAGCACCCTCTGGGGGAAGAACCTTCCCTGCTCTGCAGCCTGAGCCTGCCCTGGCCCAGCTCCAGCCGTGCCCTGGTGCTGTCCCTGTCCCAGAGCAGAGCTGGGAGCTGCCCCTCGGGAGGAGCTGCAGATCCCTGAGCTCTGCCCTCAGTGCGCTCTGCTCCAGCTGCACACTCCAAGAGCCCTCAGCTGCTCCAGACCTTTCCCCATCCTCGTGTCCCTCCAGCTCAGTTGCCTCTCAAGTTTCAGTCTCCCTTTCTCTTGGGCAGTTCTGTGCAGGATTTGGGGGTCCAGGGCCTTGCCTCGGTCTTTCCCTCCTCTCAGGTGTGTTTGCAGCCGTGACTCAGAGCTCAGGGCCCTGCTCATCTCTCATAAATCCAGGTGACTTCATCATACCTTCCCTGTGAACTCATGCTGCTGCACCTTCCCTCCTGGCTACCCCAGCCAGCATTCCTGGGCACTAACACCCACTCCAGCAGCCTCCTGGCACAGCCACCCCTCTCAGGGAGCCGAGAGGAGCCACCGGGCGCTACTGGAGCAACACGTGTGTGCTCAGAGCTCCTCTGTGCAGGGAGCTGCCTCTGCCTGCTCTCCCTGGGAGTTTTTCCCCTCTAAGAGATCCCAAACCCTGCTCCACAGGCAGCTCTGCTGGCAGCTCAGGCTCCCTCCTGGACTCAGCTGCCTGTGTCCCACCAGAATTTTCCCTGGCAGCTCAGCAGAAGCTCCTGCAGGAGTGGGTCCAGCCTGCCCGGGCTGCAGCCCCCCGTGCCTCCTCACGCGGTGGCAGCGCCAGGGCCCAGCTCCAGCTGCAGCAGGGGAGGCTGGAGCCGGGCTCTGCCACATCTGTGCTGGCCCAGGAGAGGAGAGGAATCCTCCAGCACGGGAGTGTGGGCTGCAAACAGGATCCAGGAGGCTTTGACAGTGTAGGAATGCACCCCCCCCACAGCTGAGCAGGTGTTTTATATAAAAATTTACCTTTAAACATATAAGGAAACCAAAGTGGAAAGTTCTGTGCACTTTTCACCAGGATTGGCTCAGGGCCAGCACAGGAGCAGTGGCTGTGTGAGGACACCTCAAAGGCTGTTCCAATCTCTTTGGGCAAAGGGGCCAAGGAGAGCCCAGCAAGGCCATCGGGTACTAAAGGGACGCACCAAGAGCCCAAGGGCATTTTTGGGACTGCTGTACCAGTGTCAGAGTGCTCCCTACTCTGCGTTCGACTCACATTTCTTTGCTTATTATTTTCTTCTTTTATTAAAACCTTTTATTTTACAAAGCGTGTCCAGAGAAATTGTCCTGCTATTATTATTATTATTAAGCTGTTCTGAGAAGTGCTGGACGCCCTCAGAGACCTGAGAAACCTTCACGTGTCTCATTCTACTCTGGACACATGGCAAGATTTTATCATAACAGAAGGAGGTTTTGGTAATTTAAATGATTATTAATTAATTCTAATAGGAGTTTTTAATAATTGAAAGAAAACTACGCTCAGCAAAGTGAGAATGAGAACGTTCTCTTGTTTACTGAGTGTGTTGGCCTCCTTTGGGCACACCAGGGGAAGCTCAGGATATCAGGGAGAATTTATTCACTCAGAGAGTGGTCAAGAGTCAGAACAGAGAGTGGTGGAGTCACCAGGCCTGGAAGAGTTCGAAAAGTGAACAGATGTGGTTCAGATGTTCAAGAAGTGAACATCTGTTCAGTGAGCCTGGGCTGTTTGATCGAAGGTTGGACGTGATGACCTTGGAGGTATTTTCCTATAATTCACTGATTTCAATAATTCTGTGATGCTCTGTCTGCACAATCCAACTATTCAATGTAGATATCGCTTCTCTGCAGACTCCAGGGCGGTGTGGATGGATGTAGACGAGAGATCTCTGAAGCTGGGTTTTAGAAGATGAGGTTTGTTGTAAAGGATGTGAGGCCGTGCTCTGAGCTGCCAGGCTGCAGCTCATGGCAAGGCCCAGGGAGTGGGGGAAGAGAGAGGTAGGGAGAGGAAATTCCAAGAGGAAAATCCTCGGAGAAGGGTGCCAGTCAAAGAGGGAGAGGGGTAAGAGAGGAAAGAGAGCAACCCACTCTCACAGCCCCATTATCGGGGTCTTCAAGGTGGGCTGGAACAGGGCTTGTGCCAATGGGGTTACAGACACCTGATAACTCAGGGGAGGGGTACAGGTGTGGGATGAACCATACATTGGGGTGATCCAGAACATCCCATTTGACCTTTGGCTGGTCATATAACTGTTTTCCCAGACATCCAGTAGCTAGGACATCTCAAACATCAAAACTTGCTTTCGATGCCATCCCACCTATAGATTTCACGTTCTCAGAATCCAAGCAGACATATTTATAGGGCTTTCTAGCTTCATCCTCCCCAACAATTCAAAAATTCAGTTTCCAATAATTTCAACAATTCTGCGACGCTCTGCCTGCCTCTCCTGAATCCATCCCTGCACTCATCCCCGCCTCCTCCTGCCCCACAGCCCATTTATATTTTTGACGTGCACAACGTCGCCACAAAAACCACAGCGCGAAAACACGCTCACGTTCTTCAGCTGTAAGCGTGGCTGGGAAATAACGACAGCCTGCAGGCAAAAGGAATCGTCCTGGTAAGAAATCACCCTGCTGCTCGGGGCTGACTCGCTGACCAGATGACCAGAACCTCGTTTGCCTGGACGGTGATGCTGGACACAGGGAAGGGTTTGCCCAAATTCTCTCCCAGTTCTCCCAGTGAGGCACTGGGGAAAGTGAGCCAGGGGGTCCCAGGGAAGTTTTCCCCTGATTTTTATGGAATACTGGGGAGGCAAGGGATAAAATGATGCAGTTGATTAAAAATTGCGGCTGGTGTTTCCAAAATCCTGACCTGGGGATTTTGACAGTGCCATTCCTAGAAACGGAGCTGTTCTGCCTTGGTTTGGTTGGTTGGTGTGGGTCAGGTTTCTTTGTTTGTTTCCTTTTAGTTTTTCTTTGTTTGGTTCAGACAGAGCAGAGTGACCACGGGAGTGTGAACACCATGCAAGAGAAGCATCCCTCTCCTACAAGTTCTCCCTGTAAATATTCCTGTAATGGCAGAAATGAGTGCTGCTCCTTACTGGAAATAAATCCATTTCCCCGTTCGCCTCCCCCAATAAGAAAGCTCCTTTTATTAACTGGATTTTCCTCCCCACATGAACACACCGAAGCCTTCACACCCTCACAAGGAGCAGAACTTTCCAAGCCCAGGTTGGATCGGGCTCGGAGCAGCCTGGGACAGTGGAAGGTGTCCCTGCCACGGCAGGGGATGGGTTGGGCTTTAAGGTCTCTTCAACCCAAACCATTCCATGGTTCTGTGAAAAATTCCATGGAAATTAAATTAATTTCTGTGATTAATTAAATGCAGTGAGAGGAGGTGAGGTGGGCGCAGCCCCACAGGATCCCTCTCCCCGGCCCTGCTGATGTTCTGTGAGGTCACAGGACCTGAGCATCGCTCAATGTATTATCAGGAAGAAAGAAAAAAGATTAAAAAAAAGAAAAAGAAAAAGAAAAAGAAAAAGAAAAAGAAAAAGAAAAAGAAAAAGAAAAAGAAAAAGAAAAAGAAAAAGAAAAGAGAAAAAGAAAAGAGAAAAAGAAAAAGCAAAAAGAAAAAAAGAAAAAAGAAA
The DNA here is from genome assembly GCF_015227805.2 of Hirundo rustica. Lineage (NCBI taxonomy): Eukaryota > Metazoa > Chordata > Aves > Passeriformes > Hirundinidae > Hirundo > Hirundo rustica. The sequence goes on from NC_053474.1 coordinate 4,967,863, forward strand.
AAAAGAAAAAAAGAAAAAAAGAAAAAAAGAAAAAAAGAAAAAAAGAAAAAAAGAAAAAAAGAAAAAAAGAGTGATTCCAGCTGTGGGGTTTCTTTGGTTTTGTGGGTTTGTTGTTGTTGTTTGTTGTTGTTGTTGTTTTCTTTTTTCTCTTTGTTTGTTTGTTTGTTTGTTTGTTTTTTCCTCCACAAGATATATCAACGATGTAAAACTTTTCCATTCTTTGCTTCTGGAGATGATTTCAAACCCTGAGCTTTGGACTCTAACATTGCTTTTTCTCCCATTATTTTATCTTCCTTTGACATTATTTTTTTTTAAATATGTACATCATGCCATAGACATTCATTGCTATTTTTCCTTTAGTCCTCATTAATAAATCATTTACCTCTGATTACAGACTTCTCCAACGAGAACACTCTAAATGAGTGTCTCTGCAAAAAACGTCTTCCTTGGTTGAGAAGTTTTGAGGTTCAGTGGTTTCAGTGAACTTCTCTTGCGGAACTGCCAGATTTCATTCCCAGCTTCCTGTATCCATTTATCCCTTTCCAATCCATTCCCCCCATTTATCATCCTGGGCTGCATCAATGGAATCCTGAGCAGCAGGTGAGGGGGGATTCTGCCCCTCTGCCCTGCTCGGGTGATTCTCCACCTGCAGAGCTCAGAATTCCAACCTCAGCAGCACCTGGAGCTGCTGGAGAGAGCCCAGAGGAGGGCTGGAGCCCCTCTGGAGCCAGGCTGGGAGAGCTGGGGGTGCTCCCCTGGAGAGGAGAAGGCTCCAGGGAGAGCTGCGAGCCCCTGGCAGGGCCTAAAGGGGCTCCAGGAGAGCTGCAGAGGGACTGGGGACAAGGCCTGGAGGGACAGGACACAGGGAATGGCTCCCAGTGCCAGAGGGCAGCGCTGCATGGGAGATTGGGAATCAGGAATTGTTCCCTGGCAGGGTGGGCAGGGGCTGGGATGGAATTCCCAGAGCAGCTGTGGCTGCCCCTGGATCCCTGGCAGTGCCCAAGGCCAGGCTGGACATGGGGACAGTGGGAGCTGTCCCTGCCAGGGCAGTGGTGGCACTGGGTGGGATTTAAGATCCCTTCCAGCCCAAGCCACCCCGTGTTTTTATGGTTTTAGAGGGAGCATCTTTTAGGTCACTCACTTGTTCCTCAGGGCAGTCCAACAGCTCTGGGGGGGGGTCTGTCCACATCCTGGCATGCAGCACTCAAAAAAGAAAAAAAAAATAAAAAAATCCCCAAACCAGTGCCCCCGGTGTGAATTTCCAAACTGTCCCAGTGCCCCCAGTGTGAATTTCCAAACTGTCACTGGCCTCTCATCCATGGCCAGCTGGTGATTATTCCTTTATCCCTCTGCTGGCACCCAGGGCTGTGTTACAGCTCCTTGGCAACGATCTCTTTTGTATTAGTACATTATCATACACGATTTTGAAAACTAATGATATTTCACAACCAATTCCATCAGAACTCCAGCATCAGCCATCCCTTTGGAGTCAAATCTGCTCCGTGCCTGCAGCATCCTACATTTGCAGGATGAGCAGGAAAACCTGGCTCATTCCAAAGGATTGCTTTAAAATATTCCTGCCTCCATTGGATCCTGCTGGGACCTGCCAGCTGATGTGCTGCACGTAAATGTTGAACTCTGGGGTGGGGAGAAGTGAGCCTGGGTCAGTAATGTGAGAGCAGAGGGATGCACTGCCCACAGCTCTTCAGCGTTCATCAGAAATCCATCAGCACTCGGGTTAACGGCCCTAAATTCCAAGTGGAGGCTGCAAAACCCACCCAGCTGTGGCAGCAGAGAGGCCTGGGCCTTTAGCTCAGGAAATAATGGACAAAGAGAAGCTGGCTGTTAAAAATAGGACGGGGACAAAGCATGCCTGAAGCTGCGGCGGCATTACATCATCCATCAATAAATTGAACACTGGTGCATGTGAAGGACGATAAAGGGGAGAGGGGGGTGAGTTGTGCACATCAAAACAACTCTTCCTGCTGCTGCTTGACCGTGGAGAGCAGAGCTAAAGCTCGCTGTGCCCCAGCCATTTGGGAGAAAATGTCCTTTTAAGGGTGGATCTGGTGAAAACACCCAGGAGTGTGCGTGAGGGAACTTGTCTGTGCCCTCGGAGGCTGCCAGGGCTGGGGCTGGCGTTCACTCCCAGCTCCAGCTCCCAGGGCTGCAGGAGGGCAGGAAGGCTGTGATCCGGGAATGTGCACCAGCACTGCAGGTTTGGCCCGGGAATTCCTCCATGTTCTCTTTTTCCGGAGTGTGGAAAGGCTGAAACTGCAGCTGGGCTCAGCTGGGAGCTCACCCTCCTTCCCCACGAGGGATTGAACAGAGGCCCTGCCCCGGTTCGTGCACACCCTGCTCCTCCTGTTCCAATCCCAGCCCCAAAAAGCAGCAATAATCACATCAAAGAGCTGGTTGGGATAATTTCTGTGACACAAAAGTCTCTCACCTCCCCTCTGCAGTGCTGTGCATGGCTCTGCTGGGGTGGCACAGAGCTTTCCTGCTGGAAAAGGGACAGCCAGGTGACAGCCACCCTGCACAGGCAGCTCGGCCCCCTGGCATTGCCCTGGGCTGTGCAGGGCAGCGGGGAAGGGGCTGGGGAAGGCAGGAGCTGCTTTTGCCCCATTCAGAGGGAATCCCAATGCCCACTTCTGACATGAAGGAATCCTTCCAGAGCAGCTGTGGCTGTCCTGGATCCCTTGGAATGTCCGAGGCCAGGCTGGATTGGTGCCGGGAGCAGCCTGGGAGAGTGGAAGGTGTCCCTGCCCATGGTTTGGGCTGGAATGAGGTGAGCTTTAAGGTCCATTTCAACCCAAACCATTCTGGGATTCTGAGATTTTCACATTTTCTCAGATGGGTTAGAATTAATTGTACTTCTCAATGTGTTTCTCCCATCAGTCATTCTCCAGCAGATTTGCCTCTGCTCCCAAGCTTTGGGACTTTCCTTGCCATTAACCTTTGGATAAACTGACCTCTACCCTGACCCCAGTGACTGCCCCAACCCTCAGGCATAGGGTAAATCTGCAACCAAGACAAAATTCCCCAATTTTAAGTATGTTTGGACATTTGGGACAGCCCCTTTCCCTTTGTCTGCAAGCCAAGATCAGAGACTCATGGAATCAGAGAATCCCAGAATGGTTTGGGTTGGAAGGGACCTTAAAAACCATCCCAACCCACCCCTGCCCTGGCAGGGACACCTCCCACTGTGCCAGTGTCCAGCCTGGCCTTGGGCACTGCCAGGGATCCAGGGGCAGCCACAGCTGCTCTGGGAATTCCATCCCAGCCCCTGCCCACCCTCCCAGGGAAGATGTAGAGAGCAGACAGAGACTGTCAGCCCCTCATGGGGACAGGACGGGTGACAAATGCCATGTGCTGCCCCGGGGCACGGGCAGGTGTCTATTTACACTCTGGGCCAGCACCTGGCACTGGACACAGGGCTCGGTTTGAACAGGTCACTGCTTGTCATGGGAAAGGCAGGATCCCACTGAAAGGCAGGATCCCATTGGAAAGGCAGGATTCTGATGAAAGGCAGGATCCCACTGAAAGGCAGGATCCCATTGGAAATGCAGGATCCCACTGAAAGGCAGGATCCCACTGAAAGGCAGGATCCCACTGAAAGGCAGGATCCCATTGGAAAGGCAGGATCCCATCGGAAAGGCAGGATCCCACTGAAAGGCAGGATCCCACTGAAAGGCAGGATCCCATTGGAAAGGCAGGATCCCACTGAAAGGCAGGATCCCATTGGAAAGGCAGGATCCCATTGGAAATGCAGGATCCCACTGAAAGGCAGGATCCCACTGAAAGGCAGGATCCCATTGGAAAGGCAGGATTCTGATGAAATGCAGGATTCCAATGAAAGGCAGGATCCCAGTGAAAGGCAGGATCCCAGTGAAAGGCAGGATCCCAATGAAAGGCAGGATCCCGATGAAAGGCAGGATCCCACACTGGATCAATCCCCTCCTGAGCAGCCACAGGGCTCTGACAGACCCCCAGTGGTGCTTAGAGTCAGCAGGAATGTTTTTCCTTCCAACTATTTGATGGGAACAAGGAATAAGGGTTCAAAGTATGGAATCCTATCAAGCAGATGGCTCAGCCTCTGAGGATTCACCACGGGAATTCTCAGCCTTGGATCCCCCCGTGCCTGTGGGCAGGCACTGCTCACAGAATTTTGGTAAAGTGCCTCTGATAGGGAGCACAACTCCCCCCACTGCACAAAGTGATCCAGGCCAATTCCTTCAGCACAGACACCTTTCTTGATGAGGAAGAAAAAAAAAAACCAACAACCCAGATCCTGCCTTTTATCAAGCCCAGATAAAATGAAATTGCTCAACAGAGAGAAGAAAATCACTCTCAAAGTGGAACCTTTTTCTTTTTTTTCCCCCACCTTTTTTTCTCTCTGCACTTGTTATTCCATGCCAAAAGGCTCTCTTTGAATTGTCCAGTGTGTTCTGAGGAGTCCTCCTCACTCCCATCCTGGGAAATGACTTATTCATCATGCTGGGCCTCAGAATAAATTGGATTCTTCCCTGCAGTTAATGGAGTGGATTGACACAACGTGGAAAGCTCCTGCAGCCTGGTGAGCATTTTCAGGCTCAGCCTCTCGTTTGCTCCCATTTCCAATCTGTCCATTTATTAACATCAGTCAAGTGATTCCTCTCACAGTCCCAGGGGATGATGTTCTCACGAAAGGAGCTTCACCAGCAGCGAGCACCAAGCGTGGCAGCTGCACCGGGTTTGCCAGCACCCCAAGGGCACCTGGGGATTTGTATTCTGGACAAGGCTGGAGGATGATTTTCATTGGAGGCACTTTGTCTCAAAGAAAAGAGCACTAAACCTCCCCTGTCGCAGAATCAGGGTCACAGAACACCCTGAGCTGGAAGGGCTCCGTGAGGATCATCAAGGTCCCCACGACAGGACGGGAGCTGAGCTATTCTCGAGCTCGCACATCAGCTGAGAACGTCTTGGGTAGCAACACCCAGGGTTTGGCCAAGATTTCCACGCAAGACTGGAAGGTCCGTTTCTGGTTGCCTAACCTGAGATTTTTTCCCAGCAAACAAGTTTCCCACAGGCTGCTGAGGAGCACTTCCCAGAAATAATGCATCCCAGGCACCTCGCGGCTGGAGAACTTGGCTGCAGACGTGGGTGGCTGGAGAAGAGCCTTTTCCACAGGGGCAGCAGCTGTGGAATTCACTTCCTCCGTCAGGCAGTGGAGCAGACTCCGTGAAATTCAGACAGGAATGTGCTGCTTTGACAGCCCAGGCCTGTCTCAGGTTCCTGCTTGAGGTGAGGACTGGGCACAGTGACTGAGTCTGTGACACATCCTGGCTCAGGGTGAGAGCTCCAGTTTGAGGATGTCAGGAGTGAAACTCCTGGAGTTTTTATAAAATGGCACTGCAATCCCGGGGCCATCACCATTCTTGGTGGTTGGATCTATCAACACCTTTGGCTGATGGTTCCAAGGAGGCTGCCAGGCCACTGGTGGCAATGGTTAGCAAATAATTGACACCTGGAAAAAGCAGACGGGTGCAGAAGTACAGACAGGGCGAGTTACTGCTGGCCTCTCTCAGTGGTCTCGGGTGATCCAGCTTTGACATTTGCAGGCCTGGGGCTCTTTTCCCAGCTGAGGGTTGTCACCAGGGTTGTGGCCCTGTCACCATGAGCAGAGCTCTCCTGGGCTCCGCTGTGTTTGTTGGCTGCAGCCCCCAGCTCCCAGGGTGGGTATTTGGTGTTGGAGACCCTTGGTGGCCTTGCTGAACACACGGTCACCTCCAGGCACTGGCGCCTGCACTGAGGCTCCTGTAAAGGAAGGGCAGGATCCAGGTGACACATCCCCAAATGTCCACGGAACAAGATCCAGGCAATGAATAGTGGATGATAATTAGGCGCTCATTAGGATGGGTGGATCCAGGAGATGGGAACCAGGATGTGCAGCACAGGTAAAAATCAAGGTGCAGTTACCAGAGAAAAGCAGGGGATTTTCATGACAAGTTCAGGGGGATCAGAAAACCTCCTGCACGTTCTCCTCCAGGTGAGCCCTGCTTTCCATGTGCTCCGTAAGGAACTGAATATCAGCACCAATTCCACTTTCCAGGAGCAGCAACTTCTCTTTGGTTCAGCTCCTGCACTCTTTCCCCAGCAGAAGTGTTGGGTGAGGCTTTGGAGCATCCAGGCAGTGGAGTAACTGCTCCCCTCTGGAACAGCCTGTGGTTGGGATGTTCCTCACACGCGGAGAAGAACAAATCCCAGTTCCTGCTTCAGAGGAAGCTCAGCAGCCACTTGACCTGGAAGTTCCTTCGCTGATGCCGAAACCTCTGTGTTATTTTGGGGTGGCTGATCCTGTCACCCCCTCCACACCCTGCCAGAGACACCCAGAGACACCCAGGGACATCCAGGGTCACCATCCTGTGCCTAAGAAACCTTTGTCACCAAGCAAACACTTCAGCAGCACCAGTTGCTGCTGTGAGGAATCCCAGTTGCTCCCAGTCCACACCCAGATGAGTGCACAGACAAAGGAAATGCCGTCTCCTCTGTCAGAGAGGACAACTGAGATGTGGCCAGAGCAGGGGTGGGGATCCTGACCTCCAGATGCTTCCCCAGTTGCTCAGCCATTCATGTGAAGGCCTTAAAGCACAGCCAGGGATGCTGAGCATTCAGGAGATGCTTTAACGCCCTCCTTCTGAGTGATTTGTGATGAGTACTTCGGGACCATCCTTATCTTCATCTGCTTTTGCTGGCTCCATAACTCACATAACGCTTCTGCCTGGCTGCTGGGGGCAGTTACCTGCCAGCCCCAGGGATGAGAGGAAAACTGGGATTAAAATTTCCTGGTCAGGGGCTCTGCCTGCCCCTTTCTTGTTCCACGTCTGGGCACAGTGACTGAGCCTGTGACACATCCTGGTCCAGGATGAGAACCCCAGTTTCAGGATGTCAGGAGTGAAACTCCTCAAGCTTTTATAAAACTGACACTGCAATCCCACGGCCATCACAATTTTCAGTGGTTGGATCTATCAGGCCCCTTTGGCTGATTTTCCTCTGTTTTCCATTTGCTCCATAAAGAACTGAATATCAGCACCAACTCCACCTTCCAGGAACAGCAACTCCGTGTCAGTTCAGCTCCTGCACTCTTTCCCCAGCAGAAATGTTGGGTAAAGCTTTAGAGCCAGGCACTGCTCCCAAGGTGCTTTTGTTTCTCTTAAGTTGCTTTTGTTGCTCACAAGGTGCTTTGTTGCTCCTAAGTTGCTTTTCCTGCTCCCAAGGTGCTTTTCTTGCTCCCAAGGTGCTTTTCCTGCTCCCAAGGTGCTTTCCCTGCTCCTAAATTTCTTTTCTTGCTCCCAAGGTGCTTTCCCTGCTCCTAAATTGCTTTTCTTACTCCCAAGGTGCTTTTCTTGCCCCCAAGGTGCTTTTCTTGCCCCCAAGGTGCTTTTCCTGCTCCTAAATTGCTTTTCTTCCTCCCAAGGTGCTTTTCTTGCAGCGGTTCTGGGCAGGGAGGTGAGTGGAGGAGCTGGAACAGGGCACATCCCTCTTGTGGAGATCCCAGCTGCCAGGCAGCAGGGGGAAGGAGGGCTCAGTGGCTGTGGGGTGGGAGCACAGCAATCCCAGCACGGGCTTGGCCTCGCTCTCCTCTCCCCAGCGAGCAGCAGCTCCGCAGGGCTCCTCTGCCCTTGTCAGGACACGGACACCGGCAGCATCACCACCCCCGTGGCTGCTGACCAGCCCTTCCAGACGCTCCTCTGATGCTGAGAGACAGATAATGAACACATTTGGCACCAACAAATCCCCCAGACAGCGTCCCCTTTGTCTGCAGTCCCGCGACGCTGGCAGGGAGCGCCCGGTGCCTCTCCCCAGGCAGCTGCCCAGTCACTCTGATTAATCCTTTCGGGCAGGTGCCAGCGCTGCGGTGCCCCTGGTCACGGTGTCACTGTCCCCAGCCGGCCCGGGTGGCAGGAGAGAGGAGCTGGGGGCTGGCAGAGCCACCCCCGGCCATCAGGGCACCGCTGCGCTCAGGGGCGGCTGCTCCAGGAGCTCACACGGGGAGCTGGAGCTCCTGCAGGGGAGGAATGGGGTAAAAGCTGGCCTGTCACTTCTTCTAGGTGCTGCTAACAAGCAATTTGCAAGTCCCCAGATGAAGCTGTTTTGAGAATGAGAGCTTCCTTGAACACAACGATCCGTTCTGAGGGTGAAAAACAAGCGCACCTGAAATAACAGGGGGTTTGTGCCGTGAGAATCAGTAAAGAAAATATGTAAACAGCCCGAGAATAGATAGATTTGATGGACAAGTAAAACACCTTTTTTGGTGTTAGTACCTTTATTGGAACTAACCAACAGAATAATTAACAAGAAAGCTATTAACCAATTAAAGTTGCCCTCGAGGTTTGTAAGAACTGTATAAAAGACAACATGGGGCCATAATAAAGAGCTTTTCGAGCCTCCTGAAGATGACACCGTGTCGCTCTGTGTGTCATGTCCGCCCTAACAAGGACACTGCAGGGGGACAAACCCCTGTCCCTGCAGGGGGACAAACCCCTGTCACTGCAAGGGGACAAACCCCTGTCACTGCAGAGGGACAAACCCCTGTCACTGCAGGGGGACAAACCTCTGTCACTGCAGGGGGACAAACCCCTGTCACTGCAGAGGGACAAACCCCTGTCCCTGCAGGGGGACAAACCCCTGTCACTGCAGGGGGACAAACCCCTGTCACTGCAGGGGGACAAACCCCTGTCACTGCAAGGGGACAAACCCCTGTCACTGCAGAGGGACAAACCCCTGTCACTGCAGGGGGACAAACCTCTGTCACTGCAGGGGGACAAACCCCTGTCACTGCAGAGGGACAAACCCCTGTCACTGCAGGGGGACAAACCTCTGTCACTGCAGGGGGACAAACCCCTGTCACTGCAGAGGGAAAAATCCCTGTCACTGCAGGGGGACAAACCTCTGTCCCTGCAGGGGGACAAACCCCTGTCACTGCAGAGGGACAAACCCCTGTCACTGCAGGGGGACAAACCCCTGTCACTGCAGAGGGACAAACCCCTGTCACTGCAGGGGGACAAACCCCTGTCACTGCAGAGGGACAAACCCCTGTCACTGCAGAGGGACAAACCCCTGTCACTGCAGGGGGACAAACCCCTGTCCCTGCAGGGGGACAAACCCCTGTCACTGCAGAGGGACAAACCTCTGTCCCTGCAGGGGGACAAACCCCTGTCACTGCAGGGGGACAAACCTCTGTCCCTGCAGGGGGACAAACCCCTGTCACTGCAGAGGGACAAACCTCTGTCACTGCAGGGGGACAAACCTCTGTCACTGCAGGGGGACAAACCCCTGTCACTGCAGGGGGACAAACCCCTGTCACTGCAGGGGGACAAACCCCTGTCACTGCAGGGGGACAAACCTCTGTCACTGCAGCTCTGGGGGTACCTCAGTTTAAAACAGGGACGGAAAGGCCGCAGAGGTGGGCGGCGTGGATCGAGAGCTGAGCTGTGGCTGCAGGCACCTCCCAGGGTCTGTTTGAGTTCCAGAGCCCCAGCAGTAGATGACAAGGAGAAAAAGCCACCTTTGCTTCCATTTTCACTCTGCTGAGGGCACCTGGTCACTCCCTGCTCCTAGAGAGGCCCATGGGGCTGTCTGGGATGTGCTCTGGAACAGCCTGAGAAAAATGAGGAAAGCAGGGAAGGGTGGAGAGCCGGCAGTGTAAGAAAGCAGCTGCTCCTTCTCATTACACCAGCCCCAAACTGGAGCCTCCACGTTCCACCTCCCTGCAGGGGCTGGTGCTTCACCTCCTCCCCAGGCCTGGCTGGTGCTCAGGAGAGGGAGTTGAAGGTGCTGCTTTCGCCTTCATTCCCATCCTGGCCCCAGGCCCAGGTTTGCTGCTCAGCCCGGGGAGTTCAGCTCTCACCTTTATCTCTCCTTTATCAAAGGAGCAGCAGGAAAGGGGCAAATTCTGTTTGGTGTGAGGGGCACTGTGAGCCCTGGGGAGCTCTGGGGAGGCCACTCGAATTCTGGGGTTGATTTTGGGCCCCTCATGACAAGAGAGACATTGAAGGGCTGGAGCGTGTCTAGGGAAGGGAGTGGAGCTGGGAAAGGGTCTGGAGCCCCAGGAGGGGCTGAGGGAGCTGGGAAGGGGCTGGAGAATTCCTGAGGGAGCTGGGAAGGGGCTGAGCCTGGAGAAAAGGAGGCTCAGGGGGCCCTGTGGCTCTGCACAACTCCTGACAGGAGGGGACAGCCGGGGGGGTCGGGCTGTGCTCCCAGGGAACAGGGACAGGGGCAGAGGGAACGGCCTCAGGCTGGGCCAGGGGAGGTTTCCATTGGATCTCAGGGGAATTTCCTTCCTGGGAAGGGTTGTCAGGTTGCAGGGCAGGGATGGGATCACCATTCCTGGAGGGGTTTCAAGGCCATGGGGATGTGGCACTGGGGGACGTGGGACATTGGCAGTGCTGGGGGACGGCTGCACTCGATGATCCTCACGGCCCTGTCCAGCCTCGGTGATTCTGGGACTTTGTGCCACAAACTCAGACCAGTGTGGATAACCTCTGGCCTAGGTCAGCGCCAGAACTAAGGAATAAAATTTGCAGGCATCTGCTAATCCCTTCCAAGCGTTTATGGAGAATTATGTGGGAGCATTGTCAGGGGTGACAGGAGCCTCAGCAGGAGAGGAAGCACAGAGCAGGGACCCAGGGTGGGTCACTGGGGTCCCCTGGGGACAGCGGGGACTCCCCAGCCTTCAAAAACGGGGAAAATCTGCCTCAAAAAGTGAGGAGACAGAGCTCTCCTCAGGGAGGTGTGGCAGGAGGAGAGAAGGAACAAACAGCACATCAACAGCGCTCTGAGATCCTTCAGGAATGGGACAGCCAGGGGTGTTATGGGCGCAGCCATGGAGCCCCCAGGCCGCCAGGGAACTGTTGTCCTATCCTACTGCAAGAAGTCCATGAGCTCACTTCAGTTTTTCCTTCAAAACACAAAGTTTAAAGACAAAACTTTTCCACTTAGCAAAAAACACTGAGTATAAAATGTCAGACTTTACTTTATTACCTCAACACAGAAAGTTTAATAAAGTAATTTCTTCCAAAATTATGTATTTTTATTGAAAAAAAAAAAAATCTTGGACATCATTATTAACAGATTTTTTAAGCTAAAATAGGCTTGGAGAAATGAGATTTTGTCAGATTCCATATGTTTTCCAGATTCCACTTTCGACTATATGTAAAGAATAAAATAATTTCAACTTCCTCAAATCTATTTCTCGGCCTTCACCTGGAACGAGTCGCTGTTTTTAAGCCATGTGGACAAGGAACTGTGTCCTGGAGCTTCCAAACCACGGTGCTCGTCAAAAGGAACAGAATCAGGAATTACTGATTTAATCAGGACATCCCAAACACTAAATGACATCAAAGGGATGGAGCTCCACGTCTCCAGTTCCCATGAGAAGGACAAGAAGCTGGTGTGGGATAAAGAACCGAGCCAGACGTCCTGGAATGAGATGTCCCTCTCCTGGGAGCAGAGATGAGCTGTGGTTTCTCTGGGCTGAGCTCATTTTTCTGTGTCTGAGGAATTTCCGACGGTTTCCTCCGAGCCCAGCTGAATCCCAGAGCCTGGTTGTGGAGGCAGGGACAGGCAGCCTGAGTTTTCCAGGACACCTGGCTCACTCCAGAGGCAAAGGCAGCATTTCCCAGGGCCGGAATCCCCCAGGGAAAGCTGCACCACGTTATCCATGGCCAGGTGACTCTGCAGGGAGCCAGGTGTGACCAGGACAGCTTGGGGAGCTGCCGCTGCTCATTGAATCCTGATTTCTGTAGCTCACAGGGGACAGCCCATCCCTGGGGCTGGGGCTGGAGCTGTCAGTGAGGTGGATCCCGCTGGGATTTACAGCAGCCCCGGGCAGGGCCTCAGTGCCACCACCGGTTCGTATCCAGGCTGGTTTGTGCCACCAAACTGGGCAGCCCCACTCAGGGCTCTGCAGGCACAGCTCTGAGACCTGGGCTCTGCTGACTTGAAGCAGAAATAAATCTCTGGGGGTAGTTAACTGCATTTAATGGGTATTTAATTGCATCTAATTAAGTTTTTGGGTTGTTTGCTGACGGATTTGTCCAGGTAGCTGTCCACTGGCTGAGGTTGTCCAGAGCAGCTGCGGCTGTCCCTGGATCCCTGGCAGTGCCCAAGGCCAGGGTGGACACTGGCACAGTGAGAAGTGTCCCTGCCAGGGCACGGGTGGGAAGGGATGAGCTTTAAAGTCCTTCCCAACCCAAACCCCTCCACGGCTCTGTGATTCCATGAGGGGAATCCCAAAGGGACCGGATTTGGCTTTCAAAATCAGGACCTCGTGGTGATGCTCCAAGATGCAGACATTTAACAAGTGGTTTTTTCTATTAACAGAAGGATGTGACATCAGGGCTCTGAACACCCTGCACCCAGTGGGTCAAAATCTCATTTCTCCAAGTCTATTTCAGCTTAAAAAAAATCAGTTTAATAATGATGTTCAAGATTTTTTTTTTTTTCTTTTTCCAAATAAAAATACATGATTTTGGGAAAAAAAAAAATTAAAAAAAATTAAATTTTCTGACAACATTTCTCAGTCACTTCTTTTCAGGAATGCTAAACTCCTAAAGCACCAGTGACAATAATGTCTGTTAGCTATTATTATTAATAATAATAATAATTTTTATTATTTATTTCTAATTATTATTGATTATTATTTAATATTTCTGATTTCTGATTTATTATTATTATTCTGCAGGGTAGATAGAGCGCTCTGACCACACCAAACCAAAAGTCCTGCACCCAGCAGTGGAATCCAGACTTTTCCGGGGTGAAAATGTTCCAGGAAATATGGAACAATCATGAGTGCTCCAGTTTGAAGGCATGAGGGGGAATTTAGGCACAGGGTATGTGCTGACAGGGGGGACTGACAAAGATGAAGTGGCTTAATTACGGTCTGTAATTAACCAGAGGCAAAGCAGGTCTCTGAGGGGGCAGCCAGACTGAACCATGGTGTGTGGGTTCTGTGTCACCTGGAGATTCGGGGTGCGATACCACAGCATTTCCACTGGAAGAGTCTTTATTTATCCCTGGTGAGCATCAGAAATGTGTTTGAAACCCTGCCAGAGAAGAGATTGCATTGCTGGGATGCCTCTCCCAGGGCAGCAGTGGTGCTGGGGATCTCTGAGCCCTTCCTCCCCCTCCTCCTCCTCCTCCTCCTCCTCCTCCTCCTCCTCCTCCTCATCCTCATCCTCCTCCTCCTCCTCCTCCTCCTCATCCTCATCCTCCTCATTCTCATCCTCCTCATCCTCCTCATCCTCATCCTCCTCCTTATCCTCATCCTCATCCTCATCCTCATCCTCATCCTCATCCTCATCCTCATCCTCCTCATCCTCCTCATCCTCATCCTCATCCTCATCCTCATCCTCCTCATCCTCCTCATCCTCATCCTCCTCCTCCTCCTCATCCTCATCCTCCTCCTTATCCTCATCCTCATCCTCATCCTCATCCTCATCCTCATCCTCATCCTCATCCTCCTCATCCTCCTCATCCTCATCCTCATCCTCATCCTCCTCCTCATCCTCATCCTCATCCTCATCCTCCTCCTCCTCCTCATCCTCATCCTCCTCATCCTCCTCATCCTCCTCATCCTCCTCCTCATCCTCATCCTCATCCTCCTCATCCTCATCCTCATCCTCCTCATCCTCCTAACTGTTTTCTCTGGGGCAGGACAGCGCTCTGGCCTGAGGCAGAAACACTCAGTGTTCACACCACCCATAAATTGGCTTTCTGCAGGTAACGACTGTGACCTTTCCACTTTAAACCTTGGAGCAGGGTGGGTTAAATGCAAATGAAATGTGTAGGACAGATGCTGAAAAGCGGAGCAGCGTTCCCTGTGCCAGCAGCGTGGGCTGCACCTTGACTCAAATTAGGCTAAAGTGGCACGAGCAGAAAACAGGAGAGCAGGGAAAATGTCAGACGTGTCAGAGGAGCGGGAAAATAGGCTGGGACTTCCCAAAAGCACAGGCAGCAAATTAATTCCAAGTGCAGATAACGAATGAGGAGTGCCTGCTTGTGAGAGAGCCTGTCCCAGAGATGTGACAGGGAGAGAGGAGCTCCTTCAGCGACAGAGCTGCTCCTGCCCTCAGCTGCACCTGAAATCTGCTCCTGGGCTTCATTAAAATTCCACCACGGAGAGGTTTAGCCCTGTGTCTTGGTTTGGAAAGACAGGTGTCTGCCAGGGAAAGCTGGAGCTTCCCTTGGAATGGAGAATGTAAACCTCTTCCCTACAAATTATTATAATTTTGAAATTAAGGGGCTCTCAGGCAAAGATATGGGAATAGGAATAACAGTTCTTTACTAGGAATGTTAAAAATACAAATGCAGTAGTACAAAAAACACAATCAAACAAACAAATCCTAGAAACCCTTTCCGAGTCAGAGCAGGACCTGACCGCTGTTGCTCAGGGCGCTGGTCACAGCCCAATGCAGCCCTCCTGCAGTGCCAGGTGTGGTTCTGGTGGAGCAGAGATGATCCTGCAGAAGGCTCCAGCGGTGCTGAGATGGCTCCGGTGTTCCTCTGGCAATCCCGGGCACACAGGCTGTGCTGGTGCTCCGAATGCCAGGTGTGATCCCGGTGGGAATGCCGGGCTCCTCCCCTGGGTGCAGCATCTCCCAATGGCTGCTGGCATTGTCTCAGGCATGCAGTGAGCCTGGATGGCCCAGGAACAGCAGAGATCCCTGCAGGGAGGAGGGGCTGGGAGGGGTGAGAACACTGCCACAGCTGGACTAACAGCTGCCCATGGACAGAAGGCACCGGCCCCCTCCCCTGGAGTTACAAGGAATGAGTTACACAAGGGATAAAGAAAACACCTCCCCAGCCGGTTTCAACAGATAGAAAATAGAATTCACATTTTTGGTCACATATTGCAACCCAAGACACCCTGGGATGCTGAAACTCTTCCTGGTGATAGCAGCGATGGAACCTCTGAGTCCGTCTGCTCCTGTTGTGTATCTCATGTGTGATACGGTTTGCACACCCTAATTAATCAAACTTTATCTATTCCACACATTTTTGTTTGCTTGTGGTGCTAAATAACCAGATTTAGCTTCGATGTCTGATGCTTTGCTGCAGATGTCTCACTCTGAGCCATGACAAGAACGCAGCCAACAAGATGGGGGACACTGAAATATAAAACCGGAGACTGAAATGTAAAATTGGAGACTGAAATATAGAATTGGAGACTAAAACCGCAGATTGAAATGTAGAATTGGAGACTGAAATGTAAAATTGGACACCGCAGTATAAAATTTCCTGCCCTGGTGTCCTGGTTTGGGGACAAATTTGGGAGAAAACCCCTGAATGGGATCCCTCTGGGAAGCAAATGCCAGTGGCCCCTCCCTCCAACCGGTCCGGAAAAAAAAAAAAAACTCATTGGAGAAAAGTGGAAAAAACTATTTTACTAAACAAATGAAGTGCATACAAGTATAAAGAATGAATAATATGAAACAATAAAACCTCTCCTTCTGGAGTGAGATGGCAAATTGAGAAAGTCCTTGCCGTGGGTGTAGCTTCGGCTCTCTCTCAGTCCTCTCATCAGTCCCAGTCCCTCTGGCGCTGCTGGAAAATGCCGAGGTCCAGGCCCCGGTGGGCCGCAGGTGCAGCCCCCAGTGCTCCCCTGGGTTTTCAGTCCAGAGCAGGTTTAAACAGTTCCAAGAAAAAGGAAAAAAAAACAGTCCAGGGAACTTCTCTGCCCTAGCTAGCTGAAACTAACTAAAAGCAAAAAGATCTCTGTCCTGCAGTCACTCCAAGCCTCCGCCGAACACACTGTCCGCAGAAGAATGTGGAGCAGTCAGGCAGTTTTCTCAAAACAAACTCCGCGCTTCTCCTTGCTCTTAGAACCAGTCATAAAGGCACAGGACTCAATACACAGCACAAACAGAACAGACGATTGGGGATACAGGCATCCTAAAGTTACCCTAGGACACCTGGGGCATGTCCTGACCCCGAGGTCTCTCCTGAGGTGACCTCTGTGAGTGTGCAGCGCCAGCAGACCTGTGCTCGGTGTCAGGGCTGGGTTCCTGTGTCTCACCACGCCTGGCACCCGCTGGGCCGTGCTCCTGCTGGCCCTGGGGACTCGCCCGGGCTCGGTGCCAGCGCGGCCACCAGCCAGGACATCCCCAGGGACGAGCCCATCCACCCCCAGAGGCTCCCAGCCCACGGCTGGAGGCACAGCCTGGGCACAAACCGCTCCCAAGTCACTTCCAGACCAAACCGAATCAGTTCCATTCCCACACTCCAATGATCAAACGCTCCGTGCCAGGTCCTGGCCCTGCCTCCCCTGTGCTGGTGGATGGGACACGGGAAATATCTGGGATATCTCCGAACAGGTGATAATGGATCTGGAACCGCTCCTCCTCACAGCTGAGTCCTGTTTTCTGGGTATTGATTATGGATGTTGATATTGATACTATTTATATTTCTGTATATTGATTAATATTCAAAATATATAATAAATACATATTTACTATATAAATATATTGAATTGCATATTTTTATATATGATACGTTATGAAATATTTCTAATATATTCTATTTTCTAGATTTATAAAATACAGTATATTATATGCAATATATTATTTTAATGTGTTCTATTTTATTAATATATTTCTAATGTGCCTATTTATTAATTTATTAGTTGTTAATTTGTTATTTTATTGTTTTAATTATTCTCATTCTTATTTTGTTATTTATTGTTTTGTACACTGAGTATTTATTCTCAGAAGCTCCCCTGAGCAGATCCGGTTCTCAGCCTCCACTCAAAGCTGTCCCCGTGCTCCATCCTGCATTTTTTTCTCCTCAAACCAACTTCTTCCTGCATCTCTTTGCAGAGGCCGGCTCCAAATCCCACTGAGATCAGGAAGCATCAAATCTGCAGAAGAGTTTTCTCACATTCCTGCGTAATTGAATTGCTCGGTTTAACTGCAGCTGGGCCCGAGCTGCAGAGGAGTCAGCACCATCGTGGTGGGTGTGGGAATATATTTATTTCCAGATAATGAATTATTTCCAGCCCCACGAAGCGCCTTCCTTGGGCACTGCATTCCGTTTTCTGGAGATCTAGGAAAAACGCTGGGAAGAAAAAAAAAAAACAATGAATGGCAGGGAGGAGGATTCATCTCCAGGAAACACTTTTGTGTCTCTACACGGACCAGGAGCAGTGAGATAAATTCCCTCAGGGTCCAGTCCTGCCCTCCTGGAGCCTCCCCACCTTCAGTGGAACTGAGCAGCTCCACGGCGGTCCCAGGGCCGTGGTGGGGTCCCTGCTGCTCTCCAGCTTTCCAGGAGGGATTGCGGAGAGCCTGGGGCTGGCAGGAGCCCTCTGCTCCGAGGTTTCAGCACCACCACACCCCTCAGCAGGGTGGAAAGCGAGGCTGTGGCAGCTTTCTGGCTGAAATGATTTAAAGGCAGAAGGGTGTGTTTGCTTGAGAGCATCGATTTGCAGCCACGGAGCAGAGTTGCAGAAACGGAGAACAATAAAACACGTTATTGCACATAAAGGGAAGGAATGTCCTTGAGTGTCAGCTCGTCTGTGAGGGTGGCCAAAGCCTCTGACCCCAATTTCTGGGCTGGCAGGCCCTGGACTGATGGGAGATGGATGTTTCCTGTCCTCCTTGAAAAGCTGCTGGTGGGTGTCAGTCAGAGCAGCCCCTCTCTGCCTCCAGAGGCAAAACTGCTGCTCAGCTCCTTCATTCTGCATTTCCCCCAGCCCTTGCACCAAAGCACGGACACTCTGCAGGGCTGTGGTCTCAGCCACACCTCACACAGGGGGGGTTAATTAATAAATTCAGCTTCAAACTTATTTTCCTACGTTCAGCCTCCTTGGGGTGACTCTGGAAGTGGTGTCCTTGGTTCTGTGCCTTTTCTGGAGGTTCATGTGAGGAAATGAGGCAGGCTCCAAACCCTGCCCGGCTCCCGGCACCTGCAGGACAGGGACACAGGTGAACACTTCAGCTCCTCTCAGGAGAGAACCTTCACTGGCCTGGGCACTTCTGCAGCAGGAGGGGCTGGTTTGGGATGCTGGAGCACATCCAGGGCAGGGAACGGAGCTGGGAAGGGTCTGGAGCCCCAGGAGGGGCTGAAGGAGCTGGGAAGGGGCTGAGCCTGGAGAAAAGGAGGCTCAGGGGGCCCTTGTGTCTCTGCACAACTCCTGACAGGAGGGGACAGCCGGGGGGGTCGGGCTGTGCTCCCAGGGAACAGGGACAGGAGCAGAGGGAACGGCCTCAGGCTGGGCCAGGGATGGTTTAAATTGGATATCAGGAGGAATTTCCCCACAGAAAGGGTGACTGGGCATTGGAAGGGGCTGTCCAGGGGCATGGTGGAGTCCCAGCCCAGGAGGTGTTTAAGAAAGGCCTGGATGTGGCACCCAGTGCCATGATCTGGGTGACAAGGTGGTGCCAGGTCACGGGTTGGACTTGATGATTTCAAAGGTCGTTCTGTGGTTCTGTGGTTCTGGGATTCTGGGATTCTGGGATTCTCTGGTTCTGGGATTCTGGGATTCTACCTCCAGCCCCGCAGCCCTGGCACAGCCGGCTCTCTCCTCGGGAGCAGCAGGCACAGCGTGTCCCACGTGGATGGAGCTTTGGGCTCCTCATGGTGGGCATCACCCAGCAGCCATCCTCAGGGAGAAGAGTCTGGAATTCCTCCAGCGCCAATCCCTGCCTGCTCCAAGCGCAGAGCCGCTGGTGGCACACAGAGCCCAGGGCTGGTGCTGGGCTCCCCGCACTCACCAGGCCAAAGTTTGCCCCGGCAGCACCGCAGCTCCCAGTTCTCCCGCCCGCTGTTTGCTCTCCATCCCTGCTCGGCCCTTTCCAGCCCTGCTATCTCGAGGTGAGGCCCTCCCAGGGCACCCCAGCGCCTGTGCAAAGCTGCAGGGAGCTGATATCTTGCTCTGGAGCACGGAGCAAGCCCCACTGCCAGCCCGGCAGGCAGAGCCGAGCCCAGCCTGCTCACCCGTGGGTCGGGCCAGGCAAAGTAGGGCACTGTGATACCAGAACGAGCCCAGCCGCTGGGTATCTGCTGATACCGAGGTATTTATTTAGTGATAAATAGACTAATGGACCTGATAGTCTGCAAGGACTCGCTAATGCCTGTAAATTTCCATGTATCGGCTTGCAGAGAGTCCCAGAATGGTTTGGGTTGGAAGGGACCTTAAAGCTCAGCTCATCCCCCCCCTGCCACGGCAGGGACACCTTCCACGGTCCCAGGGTGCTCCAAGGCCCATCCAGCCTGGCCTGGGACACTTCCAGGGATGTTTTCTGGTGCATCTCAATCTCCTCAGGTCAGAGTCCTCCCTCTGCAGCAGATCTGTGCACCAAGAACTTCCCTCCCTCTCCCAGTCCCAGTCCCATTTGAGCAGAAGATGCTAAGATGGCTTTTGGGGTGAAATTGATGCTGCAGCCCCCACACATTCTGCGATTGCACAAACCAGCTCTCACCTGGCTCTCTGACCTCCTCTCTTGCAGTTTCGATGACAAAAATGATGTAGAGCTCCGGGTTTCAGGAAGGAGGCCAATAAATCACTCACCTGCTGCTAGGAGGGAGCCATAAAATGGGGTTTGCCATTTTGCAATTGTATCAAAAGTCCCACGAGATTTCATCATGGGGTGACGGGAGTTTCAGCTTTTCTGAATGGAGCGCAAACGAAAATATTTATTACGAAGCATTGGAAGAAACGGTGGAGCAAAGATTAAAGGAAGGTGTTTATTGATAAATCAGGGCAGGATCAGGAGCAGACAGGTAAGCACTCAGGAATGTGCATTTGCATAAAGCTCAGGGAGCTGCTGAGTCACCAGGGGAAGGAAGGGAGGATGGGTCACTAACTGGAGCCCTTTCCACCCAGCTGTGTCTCATTGCCCCTGAGATTCATTCTTACCCGAATCAGATGGAACAGGCCCAACAGGAAAACAGTGGGACCTGATTGGTTTGCGTCTTCTCAAAAGCGTCCTGTCCTGCAGGCATAACCCAGGCTCAGTCTTGCCCCTCTGCACACCAGGATGTCTCCACAGCTCTGGATTGGGGTTGTTCCGGGACGTGACAACAGCTGTGTGGGGAGGAAATCCAGGGCAGGGTTTCTGAGAGCAGAAGTCGAGTTCCACCAGGAGAAGGTGTGAAACGCCGCTCAGGTGGGGCTGAGCACAGCCAGGAGCGCTGACAGCACTCCCTGGCGGGTCGGGGTCTCCCAGGGATATCCCAGTGCAGCCTCACTTATTCCACCCTGCTGGATGCAGTGAAAATGTGAATTTTACAGCTGCAGAACTTCACCTGAGCGGCAGCATCTCCCACCTTGGGCTGTGAGCACCCACAGGGCCACTCTGGGTCTGTTAACTTCAGCTTAGATTTGGCCTGAAGAGCGTTTGGACCAACAGCACTCCTGGGAATTGAAATGTAATAACTGTTTGTCCAAGAGCAGCCCTACACTGGCTGTGCTTCCTCCTCTGCCATTTGTTTCCAGGAACAGCCTGGCCAGCTCCCTGGCTGCGTGTCAATCCTTGCTGCATTTCCAGGCACACGGATCCCTCCCGGGCACAGCTGGCACCTTCCCTGCAGGGGTTTGTACAGGAAATGGGCCCCAAGAACAGCTGGTCCCCAGCCTATCTCAGGGTAATTCCCATTCCAAACCTTCTCTCCGCTGTCCCCTGACCCAGGAAGGTGTAAGGGTTTGGGAGGCACAGCCTCTCCAAAGAGAAGAGCTGAGGTATCACACAAAGGCTCAAAACCACCTCCCCCACCCAAACCCTTCGTGTTTAAGCTTTTGATTTATTCCCAAGCCACTTTTGGCAATTTCAGGTTGGTTATACTGGGATAGGGATATCACAGGAATGGGTTTATCCTTTTTGTTTGTTTGTTTTTGTTTTTGTTTTTTTTTATTTTGGTTTGGTTTGGTTTTGGTTTTTTGGTTTTTGGTTTTTTGGGGTTTTTTTTGGGTTTTTTGGGTTTTTTTTTGGTAGAGTGTTGAGGGAGCCAAAAATGCTGCAGGAAAGGGTGAGTAAAGTACGGGTGGAAGCTCAGAACTGGGTTAAGTCCATATTTTTCCAGCAGTGGGAGAGAGCCTGGCTCCCTGGAGCATGGCAGAGGGCTGTGTGCTTGATGCTGCATCACACAGGGGGCAGGAGCAGTGGGAACAGGAGCTGCCAGTGGAACTCTCATGGAAAACTCCCTGTCTGGAATGGGGGATCCTTGGGCTGAGGGTGCTGCTGTTCCCAAAATCCTCCTTCCTCCACGCAGCACACTTGTTTCCAGCAGGAACCCTGGGATAATCAGTCTCTGCACAGATGCAGGAATGACTTTGCCCTCCCACATTCCTCTCTCTCCAGGATCCTGTTGGTGACTTCCCAAAGCCTGAGCTCACCACAAAACACACCTTTCATCCCTTTTCCTTCCTGAGTGAGCAGGAGATGAAGGGATTTATCTGTGCCCAGCATCTCCAGCCCAGGGCACTGCAGGAAAAGAGGGACTGGATGGAGCCTGGGGATTGCACTGATGCCTCAGGATTTTAGCTTTTATCTTTCTCAGATCCTGCACTGCCTGAGTGTCTAACTCCATGTAGAGTGTTAGTTGCTATCTTCACATCTTGGTCAGACAAGAGGATCCCTCTGGGCCTGAGATCCAAGGACACCCTCTGCCTCAGGCCCCGAAAATATAAACAAAAGTGAATTAGGGGGAGCAAACTGGAGGTGAATGACTTCATTACCTGAAGCTGTAATTGGAGGATTAACCCCTGAGATGTAAATGGACCAAACTTATTATCTGTACAAAAAACTCGTAACCATGGTCCACCTTGGGTGTAGCCCCTGGGAGGCTCTGACTGCCCAAGCTGTATCTATTCAATAATAATTTAATAAATATCCACTTTAATAAATATATTAAATTCCCTTAATATATATAATTAATAAATATATAAATACCCTTTAATAAACCCCCACTTTATTCTCTTAATCTTGTCCAGCCTCTGTTTTAGGGAGCCTCTCCAGGGCATCAGCACAAGTGGGATCAAATCACCCTGGCTCACCCAGAGCTGTGCAGTGTCCTCAGCAAACCCCAGGCAATGGGGCTGGAACCCACCATGGAAAGGGGCATTCCTGGCATTCCTGGCATTCCTGGCATTCCTGGCATTCCTGGCATTTGCCATGGACCAGGAGCACACCCCCAGCCCCTCTGATCCCGCTGCTCTTTGTTCAGGGACTGTGATGGGATGAGTCCTGCTGCTCCGGGGTTCCTCAGCACTGGCTGAGGTGTGCAGGCTGGGGGAGGAGAAGTTTCAACCCTGAAGTCTTTGGGAAGTTTGGGGAGTTCAGCAAGGCTGGAGTGCGCTGAGCTGGGAGTTGCAGTCACAGCACTGAGGAGGAGCCAGTTCTGGATTTGAGGCCCCTCTGGGCCAGCTGAAGTGACCAAAGTGCCCACCCTCAGGGATGGTTTGGGGATCTTTGGAGTTGTCTTTAGTTTTCCTACATGGTGGTAGAAAAGAAGCAAGGGTTGAGTTTCAATGATATTTGTGGGACCCTTCCAACCCTAATTTATATTTCTGTGATTCCGTGATTGTGGTGGCTCACGGGGATTTGAAGAGTCAGTTCAAGCAGGAAATGATTTGCTTCAGGTCTTCACTGAAGATCTTTCTATTCTTTCTGTTCCCTGCACTAGGTCTTAAAATCTGCCCTTGAAATGGGGGGAGCACCACTCCCTGTTCCCTCCAAAGGGCTCCCACGCCTGTTCCAGGGGTGTTCTTGCCTTCCCCTGGCACTGATCCTGCTCCTGGGCAGTTGTGCTGAGGAACAAAGGTGAGTTCAGGAGAGGCAGACACGGGGTGTGCAACGCCAAACGCTAAAAAGCCAGGGAAGGTTTAGAGTGGATATTGGGAAAAATCTCTTCACTGAAGGGTGAAGGCAGTGGTGGAGTCCCCATCCCTGGAGGGATTTAAAAGTGGCTCGTGCGTGGTGGATGTGGCACTTGGGGACATGGGTCTGGGGTGGCCATGGCAGGGCTGGGGGAATGGCTGGACTCTGATCTCCGAGGGCTTTTCCAGCCCTAATTCCGTGATCCCAAGAGCCTGCAGGCAATTCCCAGCCGTGCCCTGCCAGCTGCCCTCGCTGGGTGCTGCGGGTGGGAGCTGCCCAGAGCAGCTGAGGCACCGGCAGTGGCCCAGGCCTGTCAGGGCTGTCTCTATTTGGGTCCCCGCAGGTTGGGACAGGAAGGCAGGAGGTCTCCACCGCGCTCTCCCCGTCCACAGGAGTTTCCCTGGCAGCAGAGCCCATCAAGCCTGGACTCATTTTATAGCTGCGTTGTCAAAGCTCTGCAGCCTCACGAGCTCAGCGCATCCCCATGAGGTCCCAGGGGTGGATTCCCAGTCCCTGCTCGTTCATCCATGTGCTGTCCCCGAGCCTGGGGCAGGGCAAACTGCTCCTCCTGCTGCAGGTGCTGTGTGCAGGGTGCAGCTGGGACCAAAGCACAGCCCAGGGCTCGCTCTGGGCCAGTTCCACCCTGCTGAGCCTGGCCAGGGACGCCGCGGGGCCCAAAGGTGATGGGGAGTGGTGCCGTGGAAAGGGATCTGTGTGTCCCAGTGCGGCATGGATGGATGGGCTGCTCCACAGGGCAGGGGGCATTGCCTGGGCAGGCACCTTCACCATCACAGAACACAGAGCACCCTGGGCTGGAATAGACCCACCAGCATCATCCAGCCCAGCCCCTGTCCCTGCCCAGACCCCAGCAATCCCCCCTGTGCATCCCTGGAGCGCTGTCCCAAGGCTCCTGGAGCTCTGGCAGCCTCGGGGCCGTGCCCATTCCCTGGGGAGCCTGGGCAGTGCCAGCACCCTCTGGGGGAAGAACCTTTCCCTGCTCTGCAGCCTGAGCCTGCCCTGGCCCAGCTCCGGCCGTGCCCTGGTGCTGTCCCTGTCCCAGAGCAGGGATCAGGGCTGTCCCTCCTCCTCCCCACCTGAGGAAGTTGTCACTGCCAGGAGTCTCCCCTCAGTCCCCTCCAGGCTGGGCATGGCCTGAGTTGCTCCTCACGCAGCTTCCCCTCAAGTCCCATCAACATCTTTGCTGCTTTCCTTTGGATGCTCTCTAGTAATTTAACGCCTTTCTTATATTGTGTTGCCCAAATCTGCTCACAATATTCCAGCTGAGGCTGCCCAGCCCAGCCCAGCCCAGAGCAGAGCAGTTTCTTCCACTCTCACACTGCCCAAACCATTCACCTCTCTGCAGTCCTGCCTTGTCCATCTCTTCTTCTTCTGTTTATTTATCACTCCATTCTAATTTCCTGGCAGTGTGATAAAACCAACCTGAATGTTCTTCTCTGGACAACAATGCTGACATTTCCCAAATCATGTCTTGAGTGTGCCACCGCTTCAGCTTTTAATCACATTGCTCAGTTTTCCCACCCTTAAATGCCAAAATAGGGACCACCATCCAAGGGGGTTGTGTGAAGGCCAGAAAGCTTTGAAAGCAGAAAATAAGTTCAGCAGCAGAAGGCCCAGTTTGAGGGGAATTTCTGATTGACAACTTCCCCATTGTACATGATATGCACAAGGCTGAAGTTCAGATCAGACGAATGGTTTTGCTTTCATCCTTGAATTGCACAATAATGAAATCTTCCAGCTCTTGCTGTCCCTTGAGCTGTTCCTGATGAAGCTGCACTAAAATATGTCAGTCCAAGTCAGAAGTGCAGAGAAATAAAGAGAATTCGTTTGAGGCACCCAGCTACCCTCACTCAGCAAAGATTTGTAAACCCTAAACCACTGCTCACAGCTCTGCCCCACCGAGCTGTTTCTCCTTCTCTCATCCTCCTCCCCAGGGCAGATCCGAGCCCTGCAGGGCTGGATGGAAATTCAGCATTTTCCAGGGCAGGACTTGAAGGCTGTCAAAGTGAATTGGGGGAGCATCAAGGCTGCAAACTCAAAACATTGGAGGAAGTGTGTCTGTGTCTGTGCGTCTCTGTGTGTGTGTGTGTGTGTGTGTGTATATGTGTGTCTGTGTGTCTGTGTGTGTCTGTGTGTGTGTGTCTGTTGTCTGTGTGTGTCTGTGTGAGTGTGTGGTGTGTGTGTGTGTGTCTGTCTGTCTGTGTGTCTGTGTGTGTGTGTGTGTGTCTGTGTGTGTGTGTGTGTCTGTGTGTCTGTGTCTGTCTGTGTGTCTGTGTGTCTGTCTGTGTGTCTGTATGTGTCTGTGTGTGTGTGTGTGTCTGTCTGTCTGTCTGTGTGTCTGTGTGTGAGTGTGTGTGCGTGTGTGTGTGTGTCTGTGTGTGTGTGTCTGTGTCTGTCTGTGTGTCTGTGTGTCTGTGTGTCTGTCTGTCTGTGTGTCTGTGTGTGTCTGTGTGTTCGCTGGCAGTGGGATCGTGGTCACGTCTCTCCTTGTCATCACAAACAGGTTTTCTTCCACAGGATCCCAGGCTCACTACTTGTAGCAAATATTTCTGTTTGTCTTTTCATAGAATCAGAGAATCCCAGAATGGTTTGGGTTGGAAGGGGCCTTAAAAACCATCCCAACCCACCCCTGCCCTGGCAGGGACACCTCCCACTGTCCCAGTGTCCAGCCTGGCCTTGGGCACTGCCAGGGATCCAGGGGCAGCCACAGCTGCTCTGGGAATTCCATCCCAGCCCCTGCCCACCCTCCCAGGGAACAATTCCTTCCTATTATCCAGTCTAGATCTATCTTATCCAATCCAATCTAAATTTTCTTACCTTTTTTTTTTTTTTTTTTTTTTTTTTCCTAGGTTATTTTCTTTTAGGGTTTTCAAGGTAACAGCCCTTTTATTTTTTAATTTTTTTTTTTTTCCTGGATCTCCTTTCCTCCCCCCTCACCCCCACCAATGTCTGCAGGAGTCTGGGGAAAGGCTTCAGGTGGTTTTCGTGATTCTGTGATTCTGTGATTCTGTGATTCTGTGATTCTGTGATTCTATGTCTAGCACAGCTCCTGCTCACTCTGGGGCTTCTCCTCGCTGCCCTCGGTTCCATGAGGATGCTTTCCCATTCCATTCCCCCGCTGGGAGCTGCAGAGGATCCTGCTGCCTCCTCCCGCACCTGCCTGGCTCCCAGACAGGGGAACATCTGATTTTTCCCTTATCCTGCCTGAAGTTTCTCAACTCTCCCGTGTGCAGCGAACTCAGGTCCCAGACTGACACGCCGATTCTCCCACCTTTAGAAGTCAGGTGCTCATTAGAATTCCTGCTCGGAGCGTTCCTGGAGCCGAGTCCTGCCCGTGCCAAGGGCGCCCTGATTGAGCCGTTTGGGAGCGCGCCTCCCTCCCCTTTGGCAGCCGCCCATGCTCACACCTCGTGTGCTGCCCTTGCAAACTGCCACGAGAAACACGGAGAGCTTCCAGGAACGGGGCTGGCCCAGGCTCCAGTCCCAGGGCCCTGAACGGGACAAGCCATGGCGAGAGTCAACCTCACAGCGGAATCCTCTGGTTTCTCCCAGGAGCTGATTTGTGCTGCAGGATCTTGCTCGGAGCCTTCAGCCCCCTCGGAGCTCAAGTCCTGGCTGATGCAGTATCTCCTTGAACTGCCTCCTCCAGCTGGGTGACAAGCTCTGAGGGAGGCCTGCGGGCTGCAGGAGACAATAAAACATTCCTAGGATGATGATCAAGGTTTCCACTGCATAAATCCTGATTTATCGCGCTCAGGATGGATATTGCGTGTGAGCCGGGACAGGGCAGCTCCCGAGCGGGGCACACAGAACTGACACAGCTCAGGAAAAGGTAAATAAGTCTGGAGCCAGATCCCTCACTGCTATCCAGAGGCAGGAGCTCTTTTCCTGCTCCACCACTCCTGCTGTCACTGCAGAGGAGCAGCCTGGCCCTGGCTCCCACCGGAGCCTCGGGCTGGAATTGTCAGACAGATGTTTTAACCTCTGCTGTAACCCAGGAGAACTTTGGGTCGGTGCCTTTCTATAAAAAAAAACATAGCCAGGGGTCTCCAGAGAGCACAACCCATCCCGGGCTCTCTCCGTTTCCAGAATCCACGGAGGGAGCTGTGACTCACGGCCCAGCGTGCCAGGACGGAGCCTGGCGCCCCTGCCCGAGCCTTGGCGGTGCCCACGGGGCCCTGGAGCTCCTGGCGTGGTCCTGGGAGCTGGCACACCTTGGGGACAGCAGCAGGACCCTCCCCATGGGGTCTGGGGGTGTCACAGCTCTGTTATGGGGACAGGACACTCCCCATGGGGTCTGGGGGTGTCACAGCTCCGTTATGGGGACAGGACACTCCCCATGGGGTCTGGGGGTGACACAGCTCTGTTATGGGGACAGCAGCAGGACCCTTCCCATGGGGTCTGGGAGTGACACAGCTCCGTTATGGGGACAGGACACTCCCCATGGGGTCTGGGGGTGTCACAGCTCCGTTATGGGGACAGGACACTCCCCATGGGGTCTGGGGGTGTCACAGCTCTGTTATGGGGACAGGACCCTCCCCATAGGGTCTGGGGGTGACACAGCTCCGTTATGGGGACAGGACCCTCCCCATGGGGTCTGGGGGTGTCACAGCTCTGTTATGGGGACAGGACACTCCCCATGGGGTCTGGGGGTGACACAGCTCTCTTACGGGGACAGGACACTCCCCATGGGGTCTGGGGGTGTCACAGCTCTGTTATGGGGACAGGACACTCCCCATGGGGTCTGGGGGTGACACAGCTCTGTTATGGGGACAGGACACTCCCCATGAGGTCTGGGGTGCTCAGTGCCCCTCTGGGACTGTGGATCCCCCCCCAAAGCGCTGCAGTGTGTGTGAGCAGGGCAAGGCTTCCCTCACGGCAGATTTCTGTGGAGCCTGAAGCTCCATCTCTGATGGCTTGGTACAATGTCCCTGTTCCAAAATGCAGCTTTGGGGTCAAAAAGAGAGAAGCCAGTCACATCCCGTGGCCCCAGTGTCCCTCTCTGCAGGCTCCACCTGCGCTGGGGACGTGGGGACACCTGGACACCAGCCTTTCCCAGCAGAGTGCGTGCTCAGGAATGCCAGCCCCCTCTTTGTCCCTCTTGCTGGGTGTCCTCTCAAGACATTCCGGGTCTCTGTACTTTTATTAATATATTTTTAAATTGTTATTTTTATTCGTATTAGCCAGCAGGACAGGTTTCGAGGCATGAACCAGGATATCACCCCTGGCTGGAGCATTCCCTGCTAAACATCCTTCCAGGCTGGGGGAGTTCTTGCCCAAGTGCAGTTCTAGCTGCAGCTCCTCTGCAGGGTGACAGAGCTGTCACAGCTCTTGGGGACTGCCCCCCGGAACGTTCCACAAAACCCCAAAAGCGAGAGAGGAGACCCAGCGCCCGCACAGCATCCCAGGGAGTTGCACAGCTCCTGGATTTGCAGAGCCAGGCAGTGAGAAATGGATTACTGAGCACCTCTGCCTGCCTGGCACTGTGGGCTGGGTGTCCTGGGTAAATTCTGTGCAAAGAAAGGCAGGGGAGCACGTGGAGCTCCAGCTGCTTCGCACACCCAGCCGCTTTTTGGAGTTGCAAAACTGTGGGGAAGTGTAAATCCTAGGAAAAGCAACAGGAGGGCAGGGTGCGGAGGAGCCAAAGGTGGCAATACACCTGTTCATTACATAAGACCTGGGTGATAAAATGCATTTATCTCCCCTTTTTTCTTCATTTCCTGCACTTTGTCCAGGAAACTTTCTCCAGGACAGACTTCCAAAGTCCCAGGGCAGCTTCACTCAATGAATGGTTTTTATCAAAAGTAATGTTTCTCTCCTTCCTCAAGACGTTGTTTGGGGTGAATGACATTTGTCAGATACACCGTGACCTTTCAGAAGCAAGAGCAGCAGCCTGAAGAGGGAGATCTGGCACTTCCCTGGCCAGGACTCTGCATTTCCCAATCCATTACCCCGGAATTTCATGTGGAGCTGCAGCTGTTGTGCCTCAGCAATTCCCATTTTATCAGTGAACGCCCCACCTCACACCCCCTCGTTCACCTGCCTGGCTGCTCATACCCCAAAACTCCCTTCCCCCAGGGATCTTGGATCAACATCCTGAATGTCACCTCAAAATTACCCTGCAATGATTAAAACCCAACTACTTGAGATCCCAAAGGTGGCAGAAGAAGGGAACAGCTTGGCTGTCCACGACAAGAAGAACCTGCCTGATTTGTGGGACCTCTCCTAATTAGAGAGGAATTTCTCTACCCCAAAGTTATTTGAAACTGCCCAGTTATGGGGTGATCTGTCGTGGGGCACAGCCTGGGCAGTCCCTGGGGCACTCTGACCTCTTCACACAGCTTGGGGCACCAAGGGATGGCAGAGAGGAGCTGAGGAATGAACTGGGGGAGTGACAGTTTGGGTTTCCTGTTTGAGCCCGGCTTTGGGACAGAGTCACTGCAGGGCACAGGGGTCTGAGCAGCTTGGGGGGATCCTGGAGAAGCTGCAGAGGCAGCTCCAGCACCTGGGGCTGGATCCCTCTGCCATGCTGGGGAAAGCCTCACAGGGCTGGGGTTAATTTCGGACATCTCATGACAAGGAAGGGGCTGGAACCATGCAAGGGAACAGAGCTGGGAAGGGTCTGGAGCACCAGGAGAGGCTGAGGGAGCTGGGAAGGGGCTGGAGAATTCCTGAGGGAGCTGGGAAGGGGCTGGAGAATTCCTGAGGGAGCTGGGAAGGGGCTGAGCCTGGAGAAAAGGAGGCTCAGGGGCCCTTGTGGCTCTGCACAACTCCTGACAGGAGGGGACAGCCGGGGGGGTCGGGCTGTGCTCCCAGGGAACAGGGACAGGAGCAGAGGGAACGGCCTCAGGCTGTGCCAGGGGAGGTTTAGATTGGATTTTAGGGAAAATTTCTCCACTGAAAGAGTTGCAAAGCATCGGAAGGGGCTGGAGTCACCACCCCGGAGGTGTTCAAAAAACGTGGATGTGGCACTTGAGGACACAGTTTAGCTGTGATTATGCTGGTTGGCTGTTGGAGTTGATGATCTTGAAGGTCCCTTCCAACCTTACCGGTTCTGTGGTTTGATTGCTCTACATCCTCCTGACAGCCAGATGGACACAGAAGGGTTAAACAGATTTAAGGGCTTGAGTAGGAAAAACTCCGAGCCTGAGCCGCGGCAGAAATAGCTGCAGCCCTGGTGCTGTCAAGCGGCTTTTTATTATCCAGAGGAGGGGAAACGAGAACAATGCGGAGTGAATTGGAGAGCGGCGAGCGGGGGCACCGGCTCTTGGCCTTGGCAGCTCCCGTGCCCTGCGAGCAGCCTTGGCCTCCCAGCGTGGAAAAGCAGCAAATGAGGCAGCGAAGGGTTCAAGGCAGAGGTTGAGCCCGAGCCCTGCTGCTCGTTTCCCCCTCGCCGCTGAACCGGCAGCGGTCGGTGATTAACCCGGCTTAGGGCGAGCGGGAGCGGGACGAACACGGGCAGCGCTGGCGGCGCTGGAGTTGCGCTGGCTCTTGTTCGGAGGTGCTGGATCTCCTGCTCTCCCTGGGGCTCAGCTCAGCGCCGGGGTGCCGGAGGAGAAGGGGCAGTGGGGCTGGATGAGGCAGGAGCAGGATCCTGCAGGGAATCATTGCAAGCAGAGCCGGCGCCTGCTGCAGCTGAGCTCAGCTCGGAGCACGACCGGGGCTGCTCCGGGCTCGGGCAAGCTGCGCTCCTGAAACACAGAAGGGATGAGGAAGAGGAGGTGCAGACAAGGGGCAGGATCCTCTGGTGTGCCTTGCATTGTCCCTTTAAAACGTGGAATTGAAATTATTTGGGTTGGGAGGGACCTTAAATCCCACCCAGTGCCACCCCTGCCACGGCAGGGACACCTCCCACTGTCCCCATGTCCAGCCTGGCCTTGGGCACTGCCAGGGATCCAGGGGCAGCCACAGCTGCTCTGGGAATTCCATCCCAGCCCCTGCCCACCCTCCCAGGGAACAATTCCTGCCCAATCTCCCATCCATGCCGTGTGAAGGGGAAGAAAAGCTGACTTTAGATCAACTTGTGAATATCCCGAGTCTCTTCTTATTTCCTGCCTCTGTTTATAAGCATTCTGCTCGGACTAGTGGCTGCTTATAAAAGAGGTGTTAAAATGAGCAAAGCAAGCTCCTGCAGAGGACTGAGGGGCCAGCGTCAGGCGAGGCTGACAAAAGCACTGCCCATAAATTCTTGCAGCTCCTCAGGACCCTCAAAGCCATTTCAGAAACCGCAGAAAGGAAAACAAAAAACAAAAACAAAAACAAACAAACAAACAAACAAACAAAAAATCAGAGAAAAGGAACCCCCAAAGCCAAAAGCTCTTTGTGAGAAAGGTGGACTTTTGCCACCTGGTTTAATCCTGCAGAGGGAAGTGGTTGTATCATCTTTAAACCTTCTTGCTTGCCGCGCGTGCCCTGCGGCAGCTCAGCAAGGCAATTAATTTCTGGAGGAATTACCCAACCCTTAATTTTTCTGAGCAATTATCAGCTCAGGTACCAGCCAGGAGCCGGAGCGCTCCCTGCTCCGACAATGGCTGGGTGCAAGTAGCTGCAGAATCCCTGCCACGCTGCACTTGGCCAGGGAGCTCCTGTGGAATCTGGCTCGAGATGCCCCCACGGGCAGAGCCTGCCCAGATAGTGACTGCAGCCTCTCCCAGGGATCCATCCCTGCTCCCTGGGGATCCATCCCTGCTCCTGGGGATCCATCCCTGCTCCTGGGGATCCATCCCTGCTCCTGGGGATCCATCCCTGCTCCCGAGGATCCATCTCTGCTCCTGGGGATCCATCCCTGCTCCTGGGGATCCATCTCTGCTCCTGGGGATCCATCCCTGCTCCCAGGGATCCATCCCTGCTCCTGGGGATCCATCCCTGCTCCCGGGGATCCATCCCTGCTCCCAGGGATCCATCCCTGCTCCTGGGGATCCATCTCTGCTCCCAGGGATCCATCCCTGCACTGAGGATCCATCCCTGCTCCTGGGGATCCAGCTCTGCTCCTGGGGATCCATCCCTACTCCCAGGGATCCATCCCTGCTCCCGGGGATCCATCCCTGCTCCCGAGGATCCATCTCTGCTCCTGGGGATCCATCCCTGCTCCTGGGGATCCATCCCTACTCCCAGGGATCCATCCCTGCTCCCGGGGATCCATCCCTGCTCCCGAGGATCCATCCCTGCTCCTGGGGATCCATCCCTGCTCCCGGGGATCCATCCCTGCTCCCAGGGATCCATCCCTGCTCCCGGGGATCCATCCCTGCTCCTGGGGATCCATTCCTGCTCCCAGGGATCCATCCCTGCTCCCGAGGATCCATCCCTGCTCCCAGGGATCCATCCCTGCTCCTGAGGATCCATCCCTGCTCCTGAGGATCCATCCCTGCTCCCGGGGATCCATCCCTGCTCCTGGGGATCCATCCCTGCTCCCATGGATCCATCCCTGCTCCTGAGGATCCATCCCTGCTCCTGGGGATCCATCCCTGCTCCTGAGGATCCATCCCTGCTCCTGGGGATCCATCCCTGCTCCCAGGGATCCATCCCTGCTCCTGGGGATCCATCCCTGCTCCTGGGGATCCATCCCTGCTCCCAGGGTTGTTCTCTTCTCCTTTGCAGAAGGAGTACAAAGGGCTCCTTCTCCTTCTCCTTCTCCTTCTCCTTCTCCTTCTCCTTCTCCTTCTCCTTCTCCTTCTCCTTCTCCTTCTCCTTCTCCTTCTCCTTCTCCTTCTCCTTCTCCTTCTCCTTCTCCTTCTCCTTCTCCTTCTCCTTCTCTCCTTTTCCTGTAGAAGCAGAGTTGCAAATGGCAGAAAGGATTTTTGGGTTCTGCGCTTTGCATTGTTTCTCTGTGGGGACCTCAGAGGTGACCACAGCTCCTCCAAGGGCCAACTCTGATCCTCTGGGACAGGGACAGCACCAGGGCACGGCCGGAGCTGGGCCAGGGCAGGCTCAGGCTGCAGAGCAGGGAAAGGTTCTTCCCCCAGAGGGTGCTGGCACTGCCCAGGCTCCCCAGGGAATGGGCACGGCCCCGAGGCTGCCAGAGCTCCAGGAGCCTTGGGACAGCGCTCCAGGGATGACCAGCCTGGGGTTGGACTGGAATGAACCTTTGGGGTCCCTCAGCTCAGGAGGTTCTGTGGCACTGTGCAGGACAGTTCTTGCAGCCTCTCTGTGCCTCAGTTTCTCCACCTCTTCTCACCCCACAGATTTATTGCTCTTCACAGCACTGAGCTCTTCTCCCTCACAGGCGTTTCCTGGCCCTCACTGCCAGAGCTCCATCCCTGCCCAAAGCCTGGCTGGTGCTTTTTCAGCTGAGTTCTTTCATCAGAAGATTCCTGCTGACATCTCCGGCCTTCCCAAGGCAGCCCTGTGCTGAGCGCCCCAGTGAGGGAATTATTGTCCCGGCTCCTCACTCCTGCCCCACACAGCACGGGGCACTCAGGATCCAGCAGTGGATCTCTCCTCTCTCCTCTCTCCTCTCTCCTCTCTCCTCTCTCCTCTCTCCTCTCTCCTCTCTCCTCTCTCCTCTCTCCTCTCTCCTCTCTCCTCTCTCCTCGCTGAGCTCCAGCTCTGCTGCAGGACCCTCCATGACCCATTCCCACATTATTCCCTCTGTGCCCCAATCCCATCCCACTCCCTGGATGCTGCTGGCAAAGGGACCTGGCGCCTGTGTCCCTGCTGCTCTTGAGGGATTTTTCCCTGCACAGCCAAGACCCTTTTCCAGCATCCCCAGGCAGCGTTTGCCAGGTCCCACCTGGAAGTCCCCGGGCTGAGTTTGCTGCTGGCACACCTCAGCTGGTCCTGTTTAATGCAGTTACTCCAGGGGCTGAGGGGGCTCCTGGTTCTGCAGGGAGAACCCGCCCTGGTTGGTTTTTAGGATTTTAAGGCGCTGCGGTCTGTGGCAGCGCTCCGTGAAGGAGCTGCTGTGACAGCAGCAGTGTCAGACGGAGGTGACAAAGCAATTCCTTGGAGCAGTGTCAGGCACTCCCTGCTGACCCTCAGGCAAACACTGCATTGGACCCGAGGCCATGGAACAGGCTTCCGAAATTGAGTGATGGCTCTGGGGTTGTGGGTGTGCGGTTTGAAAGGAATTGTGTGAGCTCACAGGGTGAAAAACTTAGATTTAAGGTTTTAGTACATAGTAACACATGTGAGTCAAGATGGAGAACTTTGAGGATTGTCCGGGTCCTTCTTCTTCTTCTTCATGGGTTTGGGTGGGTTTCTGTAATTGGTTGATGGAGTCCACATCAGGTAGTTATTGGGTTTAAAATAAAAATAATTCAGGTGGCATTTCATAATTGGATGGATTGTCCTTGAAAAGACCTGGTAGAGATAGGCAGGTGCTCCATTTTACCTCATTTCTCTAACTTGGTAGTCAGAGCTCACGGCTCATGAGTCTGTAAATAGATAAGAAATAATAAGAAATAATAAGAATTAATAAACACCCAGTCCAAACACAAACTGTGACTCTCGTGTGTTGATCCAGACCTTGGCAGAAAAGCCAGAACCATCTCAGGAAATGGGATCACGGGCAGAGAGAGGGGCCTGCAAAGCTCTCTGCCCTCCTTCCTGCAGCTCTGCTCCCCTGCCACACAGGCTGGGGCTGAGAAAAACCCTGGAGTAGCACAGGGTTTGTGGGATGCTGACGTCCAGGTTGAAATGAGGGGGTGAAAGCAGCTGGGGGATGCTCCAGGTGACTCCTGCCCTGAGCAGGGACACGGGGCAGGCAGCACGTGAGGACAGTGACCACAGGAACATCCCTGGGCTGGCTCAGTGGTGGGAAACCAAACTCCTGGATGCAGCTGAACACTGACAGAGCCAAACTGCAGGGAAGAGAACTCAGAGCTGCAGCTTGGTCACTCCGGGGATAACCCTGGACACAGCAGGAGGTCGTGGCTTTGGTCTGAGACCTTCATTTCCCTTGGAAAGCTGATGATCCATCCTCTGGATCCACAGGACAATATGGGCCTGACTGCCGGGACAGCGACGGGAGGGGAAAACGAGCCGCAGTTCTCACTTCGTGCAGCTCCTCTCTGAGCAGGCAGGAGAGGCATTTCCTGCAGGAATGGCATTCACTGCAGGAGAGGCATTCACTGCAGGAGTGGCATTCACTGCAGGAGTGGCAGTCACTGCAGGAGAGGCATTCACTGCAGGAGTGGCATTCACTGCAGGAGAGGCATTCACTGCAGGAGTGGCATTCACTGCAGGAATGGCAGTCACTGCAGGAGAGGCATTCACTGCAGGAGAGGCATTCCCTGCAGGAGAGGCATTCCCTGCAGGAGTGGCATTCACTGCAGGAGAGGCATTCACTGCAGGAGAGGCATTCCCTGCAGGAATGGCAGTCACTGCAGGAGAGGCATTCACTGCAGGAGAGGCATTTCCTGCAGGAATGGCAGTCCCTGCAGGAGAGGCATTCACTGCAGGAGTGGC
This sequence comes from Hirundo rustica, assembly GCF_015227805.2. Lineage (NCBI taxonomy): Eukaryota > Metazoa > Chordata > Aves > Passeriformes > Hirundinidae > Hirundo > Hirundo rustica. The sequence goes on from NC_053474.1 coordinate 5,003,142, forward strand.
ATTCCCTGCAGGAGAGGCATTCACTGCAGGAGAGGCATTTCCTGTAGGAATGGCATTCACTGCAGGAGTGGCAGTCACTGCAGGAGTGGCATTCATTGCAGGAGAGGCATTCACTGCAGGAGTGGCATTTCCTGCAGGAATGGCAATCACTGCAGGAATGGCATTTCCTGCAGGAATGGCATTCACTGCAGGAGAGGCATTCACTGCAGGAGAGGCATTCACTGCAGGAGTGGCAGTCCTTGAAGGAGTGACATTCCCTGCAGGAGTGGCATTCACTGCAGGAGTGGCATTCCCTGCAGGAGTGGCAATCACTGCAGGAGTGGCAGATATTGGTGAGGGGCAGAGAGCGCAGGAAGAGGATCCTGATGAAAATCCCTCGGGAATGCAGCACAGTCCGTGTGTGCATCGAGCCCCCAGCTCTGGGGCCGCAGCTGCTGTTCCTGGGGCTGGCCTGAGCCTGGCTCAGCGCTGCCTTTGGACAAAGCCTGGCTCCTGATTCATTCTGAGCTCTGCACGACCTGGCTGTGGATGCCAGAGCTCCTGCCACCAGCCTGAATGCTCCTGGGGGCCTGAGCCCACGCTTTTAGAACTCTGGGTATTTTTCCACGTGGATGCCAAGCGTGTCCAGGTGTTTTCGGGAGTCTGAGGGCGGGTTCAGCCCCTCCTGGAGATCCCTCAGGGCTGTCACCAGCTGGCACTTTGGTGCTGACTGCAGCAGAAAGCACCACGGGCCGGGTCTGCTTTGCTTGGCTCTCACTTGGGGATGATGGAGGAGCTTGAACCGAAGCCCACTGAAGAAGAGGTTGGCATTCCTTGAATTCCCAGGCATTCCAGGGTCCTCCAAGAGCTCCACACACCCCGTGCTGTCTGCCTGGGAGATGAACCCTCTGAACCTTCCCACGCTGCAGGATGGAGCTGCGCTCCTGCCCTGTGCTGGGGCATCCCTCAAAGACGTGGACCCAGATCTGCCCAAACATCAGGGGCGGCTTTGCCATCGCGGCCGTGGAGGTGCCTGTGCTTGACCAAGGTGACACCTGGGGACAGACTGAGGTGCAGGTGACACCAGGAGGCGTGCAGAGGTCACGCAGCTGGGGCGTGGGGAGCAGGGCTCGTGTCTGGGTTTGTTGTAGGGCAGCATCCTCAGTGTCCTCACCCCTTGTGCTTGGTGCCCCGCACACAGAGCGACCCCTCTGAGACCAGGACCAGCTTTCCAGGGGAATTTGGATCCTCTTTCCAGGTGGAGAAAGGAAGGAAGTTCGTGTCCAACCCCATGAATTCACACAGGAATTACAACTGTACTGATGGCCCCTCCAAGAACACAGGTGACCCCTGAGCTCCCATCCAAACCCAGAAAAAATCCCCACGGGGCTCTGGGAAGCCCAGTCCTTTTATCCTTTAATCCCTTCATCCTTTCATCTTTTCATCCTTTTATCCTTTCTTTAACTGAGGAGATTGTGAGAAAGAAATCCGGCATTTTCACAATAAAAAACTTATTCCCTCCTTTAAAAATGTCGATTTGGGTTCTGATTTCTTTTCTGACATATTTTGGTGTCCTCCTTGTGCTTCCTCCCTTGTAGGCCAGGCCTGCCCAGGCGACAGAGTGCTCCAGAAGTGCGTCACCACCGAGAAGAAAGGTCTCTATATCCCACCCTCTTTCCTTATTTCATCAAAACCTGCAGGTCTCCGTTTACCTGGAGCTCCAGCTGGTCAGGCCAAGGACCCTGGAGCCCCTCAGCACCAGTTACCCACGCTGGCAAAGCAGCTGGGTGCTGGGATGTTACCCTGGTTTTTCTGAGTTTCTTTATTAGCCTTTTGATTTTCATAAATGGAGTCAGATCTTTTAGATACTGTAGAATATTAGAGCAGTTTTTCTACCTTTCCCACAGAAGTAATATAAACAAATCCTTTGTTTTTCATTCTTTGTCCTTTGTTTGCATATTTCTAACCTGAAAACAATTGTAACTGACAATTCGTCTGGCCACTGAGGCTGAGGGGTGGAAACCCCAAAAAGCCAATCTTCTGCTAGACCCACAAATGTATAAAAGTAAAAGAATAAACAAAGGGGTGTCTTTCTCTCCGCCCTTTCAGCTGGAAGCTGGATCAGAAGAACCTCTGCAGAAATCTCTTGTCTTCGTGTGATTTCTTTGTGTTTCACGGTGACACTGGGACAGGGACTGGGCAGCTGCTGCAGCCTTGGCACTCCCTGCAGTGCCTCATTTGATGCCAGGGATGAACCCCTGGTTCCCTCTGAGCCCCCCTGAGCTCCCCACACCCCGCCCAGGGCTTGTGAAGAGCACAAAGGCAACAAAAGGATGCGTTTGACACCTGCTGGAGGATGTGCCTGCAGCAAGGAGCAGGACCAAGGCCTGGCTGAGCTCCTGAGAAGTCCTGACAGAATTTTCTCCCCTTGACACCCATTCGAGGCATGGGATTCTGCCCACAGATTGTAAAGGAGGTGGGGATGTGACCCCCTCACCTGCCTCCCCCAGCAAGAAAAACCTCAAGGTTTTGGGGAATTAATTCCTGAGCGAGGCAGGAAATGTTGGGGGGGGAGAAAAAAATCATCTTGATTTAAAACAAGCTGGGAGAAAAAAATCATCTTGATTTAAAACAAGCTGGGGTTGGAGAAGGCAGAAACCCACACCTTGTGCAGGCCATCCACGGAGCAGATTCCCTGCTGGTGCTCAGCCCGTCCCTTCCTGCTCCTGGGGGGCTGTGGGGTCTCCCCTTCCCCTTCCCCTTCCCCTTCCCCTTCCCCTTCCCCTTCCCCTTCCCCTTCCCCTTCCCCTTCCCCTTCCCCTTCCCCTTCCCCTTCCCCTTCCCCTTCCCCTCCACTGCAGCTGAGGCCTCGGGTGTTTCTGCTGAGCCCTTGGACAGAGCTCCAGGGGTGCACAGGCTGGGGTTGTTGGTGTTGGAGTCCAGGGCATTCCTTTGGCTGCCCTGGAGGGTCAGGAACCTGGGCAGGGGGGTCTGGGACCCCAGCCCAGAGCTCAGAGGGGCACTGGCTTTGATTCCAGTCCATGGGAAGAAGCTTCCTACACTGAGAGATGAATTACAGGCCACAAGAGTGTGAAAAATAGTAGTTTAGCTTATCACAGAGTGAAAAAACAGTAAATTTAGGTTTCTAGCATTGAAGTGAATGGGGGCAAGATGGAGAATTTGGGGCGTTGTCTCCTGCTTCTTCTTTCTTCTTCCCTCACTCCATTTCTGCAGTGACGTTGGCACAAAGTAATTCAAGAAGATTGGGTCAGAATAGAGATGACCTGTTTAGTATTAGGGATAGACATTGGTAAGAAATAGTAAATAAGAAATATGTAGCAATTAATATAAAAGATAAGGACAGCCCTGGGACGGGAGGAGTCGTGAGAAGTCCAGGCAGCTGCAAAGATCTAGTTAGACTGAGCAAATTGTAAGATAAGAAACAATTAAAAAAGTATGCAACCTTGAAAAATCTAAATGTGAAGACTCCATCTCTCATCAGTTTGGCACAGAGCTGTGCAGGAGGGCAAAGGACTCTAAAACCACCTGAATCTCGAAGAAAAGCCCTGACAGCTGGGGATGTGGGCAGGGCCGTGGAATGATCCTTTGGGGTCCCTCAGCTCAGGAGGTTCTGTGGCGCTGTGCAGGACAGTTCTTGCAGCCTTTCTGTGCCTCAGTTTCTCCACCTGTAGATGCACAGATTTATTGCTCTTCACAGCGCTGAGCTCTTCTCCCTCACAGGCGTTTCCTGGCCCTCACTGCCAGAGCTCCATCCCTGCCCAAAGCCTGGCTGGTGCTTTTTCAGCTGAGTTCTTTCATCAGAAGATTCCTGCTGACATCTCCGGCCTTCCCAAGGCAGCCCTGTGCTGAGCGCCCCAGTGAGGGAATTATTGTCCCGGCTCCTCACTCCTGCCCCACACAGCACGGGGCACTCAAATCCCAGCTTCTGGTGATGTCCACACACACCCTGCTGTCTCCACGGGCTCCATGTGGGAGGGTTTTCCCTGAGTCCTCCCTGGGCTGTTCCCAGTGCCAGGAAACTCCGGCAGCAGCAAATCTCAGGCATCAGGTCTCAGCTGAGTCCCTTTGCATCTGTCAGCAGCGCTTTGTGCGGGGCCTCGCTGCTCAGGCTGCTCAGGATTGCTCCATCTGGGCTCTTCTTGATCCTTTTGGGCCTCTCTTTCCCCAGGATTTGCTGTGGTATCAGTTTAGGTAATGGTGAGATGTCTGTGAGTGGTGTTTTTTATTTCTGTTGTTATCTGTGTGCCACAATCGTAGGTTTTTACAGACTGCATCAACCAGTGCTCACCCCAGGCACAGGGAGAAGCTTGTGGCTCTCAGACAAAGCTTTAAATTTGGGAAACACAAGCCAAGAACAGCAGCAGAGGGGCTGAGGAGCAGAGAAGCAGAGCAGAGGCGAAGTCATAAAATGTCATCAGCATGGAGCTGAGGGACCTCTGCCCTGGAGCCAGGCTGGGAGAGCTGGGGGTGCTCCCCTGGAGAGGAGAAGGCTCCAGGGAGAGCTGCGAGCCCCTGGCAGGGCCCAAAGGGGCTCCAGGAGAGCTGCAGAGGGACTGGGGACAAGGCCTGGAGGGACAGGACACAGGGAATGGCTCCCAGTGCCAGAGGGCAGCGCTGCATGGGAGATTGGGAATCAGGAATTGTTCCCTGGGAGGGTGGGCAGGGGTTGGGATGGAATTCCCAGAGCAGCTGTGGCTGCCCCTGGCTCCCTGGCAGTGCCCGAGGCCAGGCTGGACACTGGCACAGTGGGAGGTGTCCCTGCCAGGGCAGGGGTGGCACTGGATTATCCTCAAGGTCCCTCCCAGCCCAGCCCATCCCGGGGTTCTGTGCACTCAGTGCTGCACACGGAAGCTGCCGTGGAGGATGTGGGTGCAGAGATGCCCACGGGCACTCAGGGAGCTCTGGGGCCCCGCTCCCAGCACTGAAAGGGAGCTCAGGCCTTGGAACTGCCCAGGGAGGTGTGGAGTGCCCAGCCCTGGAGGTGCCCAGGGAGGGGCTGGAGGTGGCACTCAGGGCCATGGGCTGGGGACAAGGGGGGCATCTGGGATGTCCAGAGCTTGGACTCAATGGTCTCCAAGGGCTTTTCCAACCTCAGGAGTTCTGGAATTCTGTGAATTTGTGATTCTGGGATCACTGCTCTGCACTGGCAGTGTCTGAAGGCTGCTCTTTTCCCATTTTCCACAGCTGGGAATGCCAGTGCAGGGAGCACCTGGGGCTGGTGTTATGGGACTGGACTGGAGGAGGCCTGAAGGACTCAAAAACTGTTTGCAGCAGCTTGGAGAGGCACTGGCAGTGATTTTGTCCTCATTTTTCCTCCATCAAGCAGGACAATTGCTTCCTGCTCAGCATCAGTGACAAAGCACCGATGTCCTCGTGTCCCCGCAGCGCTGAATTATGGCAGTGACAGGAATGTGAAATTATTCTGGGCCAAGGCTTTGCCCACAGGCAAAGGAGGGCCAAGCAAAACCACCACCAGTTTATGGCATGATTTGGAATCACTTCTTGAGCACCAAAGCAGACTATGACTGCTGAGTAGATTTAAAAAAATAAAAAAAAATTAAAAAAAAAAAGGGAAAAAAGATCAGGCTGGAGGTATGGCAACGCTTCTGGGAAAGTTGTTTTTCCCACTTTAGCCAGGTTAAGAGGCTGTGTGGAAGGGTTTGAAAATTAAATTTCCATCCTGAGAAAGTGAAGCAGACAGGGCTGGGGAAGGAGGCGATGGGGAAAGAGGATTATTTGCCCTATTTCTGCAGCAGCGCTGCCAAATTCCTGGGCTGTTATGTAATTAGCACATTCTCCCAGCGCTCCAATCATGACAGCACGTGCCTTCCTGCCATTCCCCAGGCACTGGTGCAGGCTTTCATCCATTCAGAACAGGTTTAAAATCTGTGCCTTAAAAAGTTCTGTTGAGAAAACAGGGCGGGAGGGCAGAAGGGGGAAGAGAGTTTGTGATTTGTGGTGTTGTTGCCGTTTCCAGGTGAGATTTCTCCCTCTCAAGCTCCATTTCTAGGTGAGATTTCTCCCTCTCCCGCTCCCTTCTGACTTTCTGGATGCTCCAGCTCGGACGCAGCCCGAACCTGTGGTTTGTGTTGTGCCAGTGTCCAGCAGGATCCAAGTTTGTGGGGGATTTTTTGGACACAAAAAACTGCTGCCGAGGTACCACCCCTGCCTGGGGAACTTGCAGATATTTTTCCAGATATTACACTTCATTTCTTACCTGAGTCACCCACCCAGAAGAAGAGATACGCAAACAACTTCCTGCCAGCCTTTCCCATTTTTTTCCTGGTGGCAGCAGGTCCCTGGTGCAGATTCCCGGGTGACAATTACCGAGGATGATAACGCTGATAAGCATCACCCAGCGATAGGAACCCGCCCATCCCCATCCCTCAGCGTTCAGACCTCGCCACCTCTCCGGGCAGATTTTGAAATCCCCTTTTCCAAGGTTACTTTCACGCTGTTTAATGAGCTCTTATCTTGAGAACTGTAATGAGGTTTCAGGAATTAATCCGGCGAGATTGCTTTGGGGAGGGGCAGTTCTTGAGCTTTTTTAGTGCCTTTAGGGGACAGAACATCCAGGGCCAAACCCAGAGGCACGGCTGGAGCACACCACAAATCAGAGCTGCAGTGCATTTATTGGGTCAGTATTTTTCATGAGTCATCAGAGGGAAAAAAGCAGTTTCCTCAGACAGTGGAATTTTAAAATAATATGTATAAGTATCACAATTCTACTTCCTAAAACTGAGTTTTCACAGAAAATTTGGGATTTTTAAGGGAGGCAGGTGGGGGCTGGGCTCTGTTTCCAGGGAACAAAGGACAGGACGAGAGGAAACGGCCCCAGGTTTGGTCAGGAGAGGTTTAGGGTGGATTTTAGGGAAAATTTCTTCATTGAGAGAGGGGTTCATCCCTGGCACAGCTGCCTGGGGCAGTGATGGAGTCACCATCCCTGGAAGCCTTCAAAAATCAAGTGGATGTGGCACTTTGTGATGAGGTTCAGTGACCCAGTGGGATTTGGGCCAAGACTTGATGATCTTGGAGGTCCTTCCAAGCCTTAGTGGTTCTGTGATTCTGGGATTGAAGCATCTCAGCTCTGGGGCTGCAGAAAGTACAGCTGAAAAATGGGAATCCCCCCCACACTGTGACCACTGAGACTGGACAAATCCGGGTGGATATTCCTCATTTAATGCCGGGAGAGGTGCTGTGACTTTGTCCCCCAAATCATCAGAAGTTCCTGACAGTAATGGGTTCCCCATTTACAGGATTAGATGGGAAGGATGATCTGCAGATGGAACGTGACTCCTGTCAAGACTGAGCTGAAATTGAGATATTTTTATGGAAAACCTCCACAGCCTCTCTCCAAGACTCCTAACACAGCATTTCCCTCTTCAGCTCTTCTCTTTTCCTTGTTCCATCCATCCCAGGACCTGGCTCTGGCTGTTTTTGATGCCCCTGGTGCTGGGAGCAGAGGCACCACACCTGCACACGTGGGCCAAATTCCCCACATCAGCTCAGATTTAGGACTCCCACTATCCATTTCCCCAGTTCAGGAGACACCTTACGAGCCTCCAAAATTTCCCCAGGAGCTGCATAAGCACCAATTTTTGCTCTGCAAATTTCATCTGAGGCTGGGGAGAGCAGCTCTTTAAACCCACAGAAACATCAGGTAAGGGGTGGATGCACCAGAGCATCCCATGGAAGTGGGACGAGGGAAGGGCATTGCAACAGGTAGGGAAAAGCCCTGGGCTTTCCAAGCAGGTGAGGGCAGAGTTTCCAGGGGAAGGTGACCCTGCCCATGGAATTAAATGATCTGTAAGGTCCCTTCCAACCCAAACCATTCCAGTATTCTCTGACTCTCTGGTTCATTCCCAGCTGAGCTCCCATTTCAGAAAATGGCCTAAGGGCCCCTCACTGACTCCTGCCGGGCTGGTGTTGGTGGTTATACTTTTAAAAACAAACATTCCCCCTCCTTTAGGGGGCCTGGTTTCTCCCTTGTACTTCACTGTAAAGCACATCCCATGGTCAGACCTCAAACCAACAAAACTGTAAAAAACGATGAGTAAAAAACCTCAACGGGAGCCCACCAGCGCAGCCAGGCGGGCTGCGCACACGAGATCTTTCTTCAGGCAGTGTTTTCCCCAAAAGTGAGGTGGAAAACCTTCCCCCTCATTCCAGAGCTGGGAGGTTTTCTGGGACCAGCCCGGGGAGCAGATCCCTGAACGCCGCCACTCCCGCGCTCCCCAAGCAATTCCTGAAAGCCCCACATTTATCAGAGACCGGCCGGGGCTGGAAATCCAAACTCCTTTGTTTAGTCTTGGGGAATGTGCGGCAGGAAAACATCGCCATCCTGTTTTCCAGGCGCTAGCACGCAAATAGGGACGGAGGAAAAATACGGCAGCGTGTTGGACGGGCTGTGATTAAATCCTCATTGTGTCCCCTGCTGAGGAGGGGCCGGGGCTGCTGCTGGCCAGGCCGTGTCCCCCTCACCTGCTGGGCTGATCCACGGGTGGGGACCAGGAGGAGGCTGCAAAATCCTGGGCTGGAAGCGCCCGTGGAGATGAGAGGTGTGAAAGGTGCTGGCACAGGGTGAGTGGGAGAGGGCCGGAGCCAGGGAGCAGCTCCTCGTGCCTCTGCCCTGACTCACCTGCCCCCGGCCCGTCGCTGTCCCCTCGCCACCCCGGGCTAGCTCAGCCTGGGAATGGCCAGGTCGCTCTGCTCCTCTCCTCCCAGGGCTGTCCTGGTGTGGAAACATCCCTGAGGCTGCAGGGCTGAGAAGTTGCACAGAGCTGTGGCGGTGAGCCGGTGGCAGCCCACGGGCAGCATCGCCAGGCTGTGACCCAGGACGTGTCCAACTCGGTGCCAGCTGGGTCACAGCAGCAGGGAAGGGACAGACAATGGGCTAAAAGCCTCCTCCTAACACAGGGCAAAGCCTCGAGAACTCTGGATGTGCGCTCAGTGCTCGTTCTGAGCATTTTTCCCAGCACAGGCTGTGCATTTTTGCAGCAAACCCACCCCACCTGTGCAGCCTGAGCAGTGGAAGGGGTGAGCAGGGACGCTGGGACAAGGCTGAAGTGTCCCTGCCCTTGAGATCACAGTCTCGGGGCTCTATTCAGCGTGAACATCTGGCCACACACCTGCTGTGATGTGCTCCATCTTCCGGAGGAGCAAATCAGTGGGAATCTGTTCTGCTGCTGCCCTGCACCTCTTTGGTCTCTGCCACAGCTCATCTCTGCTCGTTTCGGACTCCAGGGACTTTGGGGAGTGATGGCATTTGAGCCATGACTGTGTGGTGAGGCCCCAGCCTTGTCCAGGGGTCTCTGGCTCTTACCACAAAATCAGTGGTAACCGATTAAGCCTCATTAATAATGATAATAGTGGGGGTGTGAATGGCTTTATTAATTTAAAACCAGTTCTGGGCTATTTACATTAACCAGGAGCTGTGGCTGCCAGAGCCAGGTGGGTGCAGGCAGGGCAGGATGCACCACAGTGGGACCTGGGGCTGGTGTTTCAGATCTCTGTGGTCTGAGCCCCCTGAGAGTTCCAGGATTTAAACAGTGAAGAAATTGGAACACGAGCTTCAGACGTGTTCCCATCACACAGAGGTCAAAGCCTCAGGTGTGAGCTTGTGACCTTCCCTGTGCCACCTGCTCATCCCTGGTGGGAATGAGACACCCCAAATCCTCCTAAACAGTCCCCTCCCTCCTGCATTCCGGGTTGTTCCATGAGGTGGGAAGAGGTGCTGTGGAAACAATCGTGCTGGTCCTGCTGGACAGGACAGGTGATCCTAAATCTGGCACGAATCGGGGGGGGTTCTTGGGGTTGGGTGATCTTTGTGGGTCCCTTCAGGCAGCTCATAAGGTTCTGTTCCATTCTATTCTATCGGGACTTCAAGAGAGACGGGATCACTGGGAGATGTCTTAAAACATGATTTCTTATTCTTCGACAGTCTCATGAGGGGTGAGCACGTCTTCACTGCATATGCCAGAAGTCCGTGGTCGGTGGTGACAAGACAACAGGTTACAAGGTCTCTTAAAGGTTAATTACCCAATAAACTACTGCCACAAAGAATGTTTTTACTGTCACACCAATCCCTAATTAATTGTATCACACATCTTGCCCCAATGTGAACCTTTTTAAGCAATCATATAATGACACACAACCTTACAGTACTACATCTTAACCTTTTTATTATTTCGATAGCAACCTCTATAGCCACACTTTAAATAATTAAAAGCTTCCACTACCTACCTTAATATGTTTCTTATCTAAATTACAAACCCACATTCTTACTTATGGTCTCCAGACCTGGAAGCCTTTTCCAAGGTTTTGGGTGAAACCCTATGTTCATTTCTGTGTTTGAGCCTGCATGCACAAGGTTTTGAGAATTTTCTGTGCCTGGATTTCCCACATTATTCTATTCTATTCTATTCTATTCTATTCTATTCTATTCTATTCTATTCTATATTCTACTCTATTCTATATTCTATTCTATTCTATTCTATTCTATATTCTCTATTCTCTATTCTATTCTATTCTATTCTATTCTATTCTATTCTATTCTATTCTATTCTATTCTATTCTATTCTATTCTATTCTATTCTATTCTATTCTATTCTATCCCATCCCATCCCACCCCATCCCATCCCATCCCATCCATCCCATCCCATCCCATCCCATCCCATCCCATCCCATCCCATCCCATTATCCCATCCCATCCCATCCCATCCCATCCCATGGATCCCATCCCATCCCATCCCATCCCATGGATCCCATCCCATCCCATCCCATCCCATCCCATCCCATCCCATCCCATCCCATCCCATCCCATCCCATCCCATCCCATCCCATCCCATCCCACCCCATCCCATCCCATCCCATCCCATCCCATCCCATCCCATGGATCCCATCCCATCCCACCCCATCCCATCCCATCCCATCCCATGGATCCCATCCACCCCATCCCATCCCATCCCATCCCATCCCATCCCATCCCATCCCATCCCATCCCATCCCACCCCGCTCTCTTCCATGATCTCTCTAGACAAAAGTCTTGCAGGAAAAACACGAACCTGGAAGCGAGCTGTGTATTCCGTGTGCTGGGGTGACCTGACAGGTCACAGGGTCAGGGACAGACCCCCTGTGCCTCGGGCTGTGGGAAAAGGCTCCCTGTGGGACAGCCAGGACCCGATGGCCTCGGTGTGGGAACCACCAAGTGTCATTCCGAGGCTTCACTCCTTGGGAAGGTCAGATGACATAATTACAGCGGTCCCTCCTGACCTTGCAATCTCCAAACCCTCATAATTTGTAATCAGGATACAAATTATTTGCCTTGTGAGCTGAGGAAGGAAGTCTTCTGCATCACCTATCTGCTCCCAAACATCCGCTATTGCGCAACTGCTCCGGGCAAGGGCAGGGCTTTCACTGCAGCCTCCAGCTCAGCTGCAGCACCAGGAGCTGTGGCCAGCCTGGATGTTCCAATCCAGGCTGCACCAATCCAGCCTGGCTGCTCCAATTTATCCTTCTCCAATTCATCCTGCTCCAATCCAGTCTGACTACTCAAATCCAGGTTGTTCCAATTCAGCCTGGCTGCTTCAATTCATCCTTCTCCAATTCATCCTGGCTGCTCTAATCCATCCTGCTCTAATCCACCCTGGCTGCCCGAATCCAGGCTGCACCAATCCATCCTGGCTGCTCCAATTTATCTTTCTCCAATTCATCCTGGTTGCCCCAAACCAGCCTGGCTGCCCCAGTCCAGCCTGCTCCAACCCATCCTGCTCCAGTCCAGCCTGCTCCAACCCATCCTGCTCCAACCCATCTTGGCTGCCCCAATCCATCCTGGCTGCCTCAATCCATCCTGGCTGCTCCAATTCATCCTTCTCCAATTCATCCTGGTTGCCCCAAACCAGCCTGGCTGCCCCAGTCCAGCCTGCTCTAACCCATCCTGCTCCAATCCATCCTGCTCCAATCCATCCTGGCTGCCCCAATCCATCCTGGCTGCTCAAATTCATCCTTCTCCAATCCAGCCTGGCTGCCCCAATCCATCCTGCTCAAATCCAGCCTGCCCCAATCCACCCCGGCTGCCCCAGTCCAGCCTGCCCCACTCCATCCTGTCCCAATCCATCCTGGCTGCCCCAGTCCAGCCTGCCCCACTCCATCCTGTCCCAATCCATCCTGGCTGCCCCAGTCCAGCCTGCCCCACTCCATCCTGCTCTAATCCATCCTGGCTGCCCCAATCCATCCTGCCCCAATCCACCCTGGCTGCCCCACTCCATCCTGCCCCAATCCACCCTGGCTGCCCCACTCCATCCTGCTCTAATCCATCCTGGCTGCCCCAATCCATCCTGCCCCAATCCACCCTGGCTGCCCCACTCCATCCTGCCCCAATCCACCCTGGCTGCCCCACTCCATCCTGCCCCAATCCACCCTGGCTGCCCCACTCCATCCTGCTCTAATCCATCCTGGCTGCCCCAGTCCAGCCTGGCTGACCCCACCACGCTCTCAATGATGAGTATAAACCTTTTATTTGGGGAGGAAATCCATGTTGTGTAGGTTACCACAATGCCAGTACTGTTGGCTCCTCCTGGGTTAAGCTCGGTGGAGGAGACTCAAAATTTAGCCAAAACACTTCTGTAAAATCAACAGCTTCATTGTTCAAATTCATTTTTTTTCCCTCAGAGAGACAGTTCACATCTGCTTAAAGGGGAGCAAAGGCTGTGACCACCATGTGCTGGCCACTGTCACCTGTCCCACGTGTGCACAAACTCAGGGCAGCTGGCCGTGTTTCAGAGGGTCTGACACATCCCACTGGGCACATTCATGGCTCCAAAACTGCTGCATCCCAAAATGCTCCAGAGCACCATGGCTGTGCTGCATCCCAGAGCAGTTGTGGCTGCTCCTGGATCCCTGGCAGTGTCCAAGGCGGGGTTGGACATTGGGACAGTAAAACTTGTCCCTGCCATGGTAGGGGTGAAATGGGATGAGTTTTAGGGTCCCTCCCAACCCAAACCATTCCACGTTCTGTGATTCCATGATCCCAGTGCACAGCCCTGTTCCAGCATAGACATCCTTGTCCCCCATGGAATGTGTGACACCCTCACCAGCCCTCGGTGTCCACTGAGGAGCTCACCACAGCTGAGCTCACCCTTGATGCAGCCTCATCATCCGTCCTTCAGCTCCATAAAATGAAGATATTCAGGGGAATGGCGTCTTCACCCACATCCTGAGATTTGCTTTTAAATTTATGTATCCTATATATTCCCAGAAAGTTGATTTTAAACCACCCTGATAACAACCTAGCAGAGGTAGAAAACACAAGTTCTGTCCTTGGCTCTCTGCTGGGCAGTGTGAGGAGGCAGAAGGGCTTCACTGAGGGAAGCAACTGGGATTTCATCTCCAAGCAGGGTGGAGCAGACAGGTCAGGAGGGCTCAGTGCCCTGAGGGGTGTCCCCAGGACAGGATCAGAGAACTTTGCAGAGCTCAGCTCCTGTCTGGGCTCCTGTCCCATTCCCTTGGGAGGCAATGCCAGGAGAGGCATCTCCAGGGGGCCAGTGACCCCATGGACACGTCTGGAGCAGAGGGACAAGCTGTGAACCTGCTCTGCACGCGCCTGTCCATGTCCAAACCTGCTCCTCCAGGCCAGCCCTGAGCCACGGGCTGGCTGCAGCGATGTGGACCCCAGATTGCACCTGGAGGGGTTAAATCCCCGATTTCCTCCCGTCCAGCGCATGTGCTGCGCGGAGGAAATGCACTTGTCCAGCCTTGACCCCTCTGTGCAGAGCAGAACCGACCATTAGTCAGCAGCGCTCCTGGGGGCGCTTCCAGCAGGAACCCGCGCCGAGCCTGGAAAGCGCACTGTACAAAATATTTGTGCAGAGCAGGAAAACGCTGCATTCCTGGCATGACAACGGCCTTGTGTCACTGTCTGTGGCCGCAGCCGTGACTCAGGCTGTGGCTGGGGAGGGACGGCAGGGTGAGCGGGCTGTGCTGCTGACCGTGCCGGGGCTGAGAGCTCCAAACAAAACACACGGCTATTGTTGGGATTTTTTTTTTTATTATTATTTTATTTTTTTTCCTTTCTTTCTTTCCCCGAAGGGTTGGTAGTGTGGCAGAGGGAATGCTCCTCCCGGACAGTGTGTACAAGGCACGATCACAGGGCTTGCAGCCCTGGGCAGGGATGGATGTGCTCCTGCCTCAGTGTCTGGGGCAGCTGGGTGCGCTGCACCGCTGCTCCCCAAAGCCCCGAGATCCCGGGAATCCGCAGTGTCTGCCCCCAGGCGTTACTCAGATCTGAATTCATGAGCTGGAAGAAGTAGATTCCACCCAAGCCAGCAAAACTGGAAAGCCCCTGCAAATCCTTCCTTTCCCACTTCCCAGCCCGTGGAAGGTGCTGACGTGTGCGGGTCCTGCACATCCCTGACCGAGCAGGGCACAGGGGCGGGAGCAGGGCTGGCTGTGCCTGCAACCTGACCAGGCTTAGCAAGGCTCAGCTCAGGAGCTGCCGCAAAAACCAGGATGGGAAAGTCCCCTGGGAGAGCAGCTCTGCCCCCTCTCCGTGACCCTCAGCCTCTGGGATGGGATAATGGGATGGGATGGGATAATGGGATGGGATGGGATAATGGGATGGGATGAGAGCTGAGTCAGCCTTGGCTCCATCAGGAGTCTGCTGTTCACTCTTGGCTCTGTTCCCAGGGGATGGCCAACGGAGAAATCTCGATGAACTCCTAAAAATAACAAATCTTAGACGAGAGGGCAGCAAAGACTGCAGGGAAAACAACCAACTGGGGGAAAATGGTCCGAATCTGCATATTTTACAACTGCTCACTCTCTGCTGGACTCTGGAGGACCAACACCCTTTAGAGCTGTGTCTCTTTCTAGCACTTTGTCCACACGATACTTTTATCTCTTATCAATTCCTTGGACCTCCAGGACAGGCGTGAGTAGAACCCTGAGTGAAGAAATGCCTGAGGGACATCAGGCTGCCCACTTCCATCAGGTGAATCATGGTGGGTGGCAAGATGGGGACAAGAATTGTGGCACCTGCTCCAGAGGGGACAGACTGAGCATGGCAGGACAGAGGTGGCAGCTGCGTGTGAGCTTTGGCTGATTGGTGTGTCTGGTCCATGAAGTCCTGTCCCAGCTCTGGGGGGCCAAAGGTGACAGGGACACAGCCAGGAGACACATTTGCTCCAGCCTGCCAGGGCAGTCCCTGCGGAATGAAGCCCTCCTTTCATCTGGCACAAGGCAGAGCTCTGAGCTCAGCACTGTGGCAGTGGCAGCTTGTGCTGACCAACACACTCTGCAGCGATGCTAAAAAATGTGCAAACCTCTCCTGGCACCGAGCCACGGCAGCAGTTTCTTCATTGACTTCTGCAGGGGAGAGCAACGGGAAAACAATTTCCCTGAATTCCCTTATTTTCGTATGAATGGGGTGTTTGTGTGCTGCTCTGAGAACAGCTGGGAGGAGAGGGTGTGGATGGAGCTGGATGGGAGCACTGGAGGAAAACACCTTTCTCCTTCACTGGCAGTTCCTCCCCCCTGGCTGTCAGGCAGGAAATTTACTTGAAATCTCTGCAGAGCAATAACTTAGAGAATCCAGGGCACCAAGAAGAGAGATCCTCACCCCATCTCCACCACTGGGAAAAACTTCTCAATCCCCAACTTAGTGTTGTGCCAAACAGAGGAGGAGGAACCAGGCGTTGTGTCACCGTGGAAGAGGCAGGAAGGCGTTTCTCCTATGCCCTGCCAGGACCTGGATGGCACGTCCAGGGAAATGCGTGTGTTCCCTGCCCTTCCTGGCACCTTCCTGGTGCTGGCCTTTGCTCCCTGCCAAGGACAGCGCTGAGGTGACAGCTCCCATCTCCCCTTTGCTCCGAGGCTCTCAGATGGAGCTGGCTTCGCAAGGGAGGCAAAGCGGAGAGGAAAGCAGCCCTGCACACCTCGAACGGAGCCCAGGACAGCTCCGCCAGCCCCTGGGGAGCAGCGAGGAGGGCAGAGCACAAACAGCCCCACACGCCCTCAGCAGAGCGTGTTCTGCCAGGCTCTGGTGTGGAAAACTCACCCAGACACAGGGATGGCCTGGCTGCTGCTGCCAACTGCAGGGAGCGGGGCCAGGGAGGGCAGGGCACCCCTGCGAGGGCTGGCGTGGTCCCCAGGCCGTGTGGTGCCCATGGGCGCTCCCGGTGCTCACACATCCCGTTCCAACCCTCAGAGAGACTCCTGGCTTTCCACTTGAACCCCAAGACCTGCACCGACAGCTCCCTTCCCACAAGGGTGAGAGAAACTTTTCCTTTCAGAGCCTCAGGTCGATGACCTGCTGTCAGGCTGAGGTCTGCTGGAAGTACCTCTCCCCTTACCCTCAGGAGGATCGGGGGTCTGTGCTAACTCATTCTGCTTCTTCAGAGAAAATCAGATGGAAAATATTTCCAGCAGAAGGTGTCAGTGAAATCTCTAGAGGAAAGCAAAGAGGCTGAGGTTAGACCAGGAGTGCTGAAGGCAGTTGGTGTGTGGAGGTGCAAACACACAGAACTCAGGAGCAGCTCACAACCAGCCAAGCAAAAGCCTTGGCAAGCAGCCAGGAGCTTGGAAGCTCAGTCAGGAGCTCACCACTGCTCCAGCTGCATTACAAATGACACATTCAGGATTGCACCCGTGTCTTCTGTCAATGCGGATTTGTCTCTTCCTCAAAGCCATCTTCATTTTGCTGTGGATTTCCACTCTGAGCTCAGCCCAGATTTCAGACAGAGCTCTTCAGAAACCACAAGTGATTTATTCCTGCTTGTTTAACACAGGAAGGCGAGGGCCAGGTGTATCCTGAGAAGTGCAGTCAGAGAGATTCCACAGCTTGACAAGTCTTCGGTCTGAAGAAAAATTAGGGGAAATGCCCAGGTTTGCACACATTAATGATTGTCCCTGCAGAACCTGGAATCTGCCCTGGTTCAGCACTGGCACGGGCAGGGCTGAGGGCTGGCCGGAGCTGCTGTGCTGAGGTGAGCTCTGGGGCATCTCTGAGTCAGGGAGTGCTGCAGGCTTTTGGCTTTTTCTTGGTCCAGAGGATCCATAGCAGTGCCTGCTGCTTGTGCAGGTGCAAATCCCTCGGAGACATTCACCTCTCTGCCTGTGACTGCTGTTCCAGGGAACTTCTGCCTTAGCTTCTGTAGATCCCCCTTTCCCTCTGCTCCACAGGCACCCGCAGGCACATTCCTCTGGGGAGTCCAGGCATGGGCAGAGCAGCACAGCCTGGCTCTGCAGGCGCCTTCGGTGTGGTGGGATGTGAATTCCTGCCTCCTTCCCCCTGTCCCTTTCTTCTGCCAGCCTCAGAGACCGGCGTGGCCTCCACTCCAGCTCTGTGGCTGCTCTGGGGTCCCTCACTCTCCTACAGACCCCAAAACTCCAGACACTGAAACCATCACCCACCCAGCAGTCAATGACTCTGCTCCTCAGCCCTGCTGGGCTCTGCCAGGAGATGCTGTTGGAAGTTTTTCCTCTACTTTTTCTCTCAGCATGAAGCTGCAGGGCAGGAGACCCAGCAGAAGGTGAGACAGACCCAAAGTGCCCAAGAGAGAAAGGGAGAGTGCAGCCGTGCTGAGCTGCTGGGCTCCTTTAACCTCACCTGCGATTCCAAAGGAAATAAAAGCGCTCTGCAAATCTTCTGTTGAGGTCCTGTGAGGTGGTGAGGGCCTGGAACAGGGAAACTGTGGCTGCTCCATCCCTGGAAGTGTCCCAGGCCAGGCTGGATAGGGCTTGGAGCCACCTGGGATAGTGGAAGGTGTCCCTGGGGGTGGAACAAGATGAGCTTTGGGGTGTCCCTCCCAACCCAACCCATTCCATGGTTCTGTGATTTTAAGATCCTGAATGGAAACTCTGTCCCAAAACCAGGGCAATTGTGGAAGAGAAACCAGGCTCCAGTTTTGGGAATGTTTCCTGGTTTTCTGAGCAAGGCCCCAACAATCAAATTTTATCTTGAGCAGGTGCTGAAGCAGCCCCTGGGTGGGCCCTGCGCTGTGCCCAGGCGCTGGGAAGCGCTCCAGGGTGGGACGTGTGCCCTGGCTGCTGCAGTGGGGCACGGGGCACCATTGGTAGAGACAGCTGGACAAAAATCCCAGATTTGAGGATTCCACAGCCCCAGAGTTCCAGGATCAGCGGTGAAGCACTGGAGAGCACGGGGGGCTCCTGGGCACATCCCACTGGCCTTCACCCTTGGACACCAATGAACAGAGCAGGAGTTTCCCACAGATGATGAATTTGTTCATTCATCCACTGCAGCCTCCTGCCCGTGTCTGGGACAATCCTCTGCCACACGGGAATGCACAGACTTCTTCTCATCCAGTCTCATCCACACCTGAGCCCTCTCCACGTGCTCCTGGTGGGACCGAGTGTCCCCAGGCCGTGTGGCTGTGTCACCACACAGAGCTGCTCTCCCTGCCTCGTTCTCCCTATGGATTGCAGGCCCCTGACCACACAAACGCGCATTTCTGTTCCTTCAGCCTCAGTCTCTGCCCCATTTTCACATCCTGGACACCACAGCAAGTTCCTGGGTGAGATGTGGGATCTTTTCTCTCTGCTTGCTGACCCTGCACACGAGCTTTGGCTCCTCCTCCCTCCCTCCCTCCCATCTCTGTGCTCATCCTGGGGTTCCCTACCTGAGGATGCTCTGCCCAGCCCTCAAAGATGAACAGTTTGGGTTCCATCCAATTCCTTTTCAGCCTCAGCAGCTTGGCTGTACTCTCTTTACAGCAAGGAACCAGAGGTGCAGGAACTGTTTTGGTCAAACCCCCTATTTTACTTTTTAATCTTTTTTTTTTTTTTTTTTAATCTCCCAGGTTTAATTGGAGTGGTTTGTCTGGAAAATTTGGCTTGCTGTGATAAAAGACCTCCCTAATGAGAGAGACCATAATCATGATTGAAGAACCTCCGGAACCCAAGTGGATGCTGATCTGTCAGTTAGCATATGAGTGTTCCCATGCCAGGGTGCTCATGCATATAAATCTGTTTACTAAACAGTTTTAACCTGCTCTAAACACAGCCTGGAGTTATCTTATCTGTTCTGCTGAGGAAAACAAACAGACACATCCAAACACCCAAACACTCCTGGATAAGGAGTTCCTTATCAGCCCTGCTTCCCCCCACCGGCCCAGTTAAACCTGCGTTCATTCATTTCCCAGCCATGGCTTTTTAGGAGCACCAGCCAGCATTTCATATCAGCACGGTTTTCATCTTGGGAAGCTGCAATTCCCTGATGGTTTGTTAACTTTCTGCACCTTGCAAATGCATCCATCCCTTCAGCTTTGTCACTGCTTTCCCACCTCCCTTAATTTGCACCGCTTTTCTTACATTTCTCTCCTGGATAACTCGTTCAAAGCCTTAGGAGAGAAAAAGCCCCCACAAAAGAGAAAATATCCCAAGCCTGGCAGCGTTTTTCTTTTTGTATGTTTCCTCAAGGGAGGAAAGAAAAAGGATAAAGCTCCAGGACATCCCTGGTCCTGAGCTCCCTGCTCCATGCCCCAGCTGTGGCAAAGCTCCGAAAATTCCCTGACCTTTGGGAGGAGTGCCAGTGTTGTTCTCAGCCTGCTCCAGGTGGGAGGCAGGGGCAGCAAGGAGAGCCCAGGGGCAGGAGTTCTGGGTGACCCCTGAGCGCTCAGTGACAGCGGGACACCACACCCAACCCCTGCAGAGCTGCTCCAGGGCACCTTTCCCTGCACCCTGAGCCCAGGGACACCAGCACAGGCACCTCCTGGGGTCTGGGACTGTCAGGAGCTCGGGAAGGAGCTGCTGGGGACACCACAGGGTCAGGGTCACACAAGACCTTCCCCTACCAGGCCTTTTTCTGAGGCTCCCTCCCTCTCTCCAGCTGAATTCCCACCCTGCTCTGAGGGGCTCTGCGGATTTTCCACAGCACACTCCAACCCCAGCTGCAAAATATCCCCCGTGTTCCCACAGGGACCCTCCAGGGCTGATTCCCAGCACAAGGGAACCCTGCAGGGGTGGGAATGGGATGGGTTTCACCTCCCCACCCAAAGCTCTCTGTGATTCCCCGAGTCCAGCAGAGCACGGTGCAGGGTGGGAGAGCATCCTCATCTTGGGCATGTGGGAACTCCTGAGCCTCATCCCTGAGAAGAAAATTCCTTTTTATGCTACAGGAACCCTGCACCACCTCCCTCTGCCTCCCTGCCGAAACAATCCGTGACTTTATCCCCAAATGGTGCATCCCTGGACGTTTCTGATCCTCCTTTTCCTGATGCCATGTCCCCACCAGGGGCATCGTCACAGCTTGGCGTCCATCCATGTTCCTTCTGTCACCGTCCCCTGGGTCTGCTCTGGGGGGATACCTCAGCTCTTGGGACAGCAGGGAGGGACTTTTCCAGGGAAAAAGAAAGGCAAGGATGAACCAAAGGGCTCAAAGGATGTTTCTATAAATTGTGTTCCCAGCTCTGGGAAATGCCAAATTATTAAGGTTTTTTTAATGGTTTTTATTATGGTTCAGGGAACAAAAAGACGAACCCATTCACTGGTCACACTCTCTTGTTTATTAGGTGCTAGCTTTAAAATATTACTAAAAATCTAATTTTTCTTGGAATATCTGAGCAAGGCTGGAGAGGTTGCTGTGGGCAGCAGAAAGGATGAGACCTGCAACGAGAGGACCTCAGAGGTGATGGTGATGAGAGCCAGGGGAAGCCTCCAGTGATAGCTTTGGTGAGCAGAACTTCCCAAGCATTTACAGATAGAAGATGAAGGGCTCAGGACTCAGGATCTGGGATTTGTACAACGCCCACACCAAGCCAGGACTCTCTGGACCAGGAAAGGGCTGAAGGGTTTGTAAGAAAGGGCAGCGCCCTCCCAAACCACCCAGCCAAGATCGGCTGAGGCTTTGGTGAAAATCCTCCCACTGCTCTCCCCAAGGTCTCCTGCTCCACCAGGAGAACGTCCTGAGCTCCCCCGTGACCTTGCCATAGAGCAAACAAATGTCCCTTCACAGCCTCAGGATGCAGGGCACATCCCTGCCCAGGGCAGCCCCATTTTTCACAGGGATCCTTCCAGCTACGTCTCCATGATAAAGGGTGATTTTAAGGACAACACAAAAGATGCTCATATCTGTCTTGATACGAAGACATAAAGGATTCTGCCTCAGCCCAGAGCCTCCTGCTATCTCTCCTCCTGAACCTGCTGAGGATTTTTCTTACCTGTCTTTAAGGCTGAACGTTTCCTCAATGACTCTGAGCAGGAGGCCTGATGGAAGAGGCTTGAGTAGGAGCGATCAGAGCTCAGATTTCACAGAAAATTAACTCATTTATTTTCATGTTTGCACCCTGCTGGGCCAGGAGATGACTCTGCTGGTGTCAATCAAAGATCGAGTTAAATCAGTGGCCTCACCAACCCCTCCTCTCGTGGGGATCAAGGCAAGGAGAAGGAGAGAAAGTCACCCAAGATAACTGGCTGTACATAGAGCACCTTTAAGCGTTTGTGGAAGTTGTTGCCAAATGCAGGTGTCAGGAAATTGTCTGGTTGTCTTCATGAAAAGGTAAAACTAAAAAAAGCAGCGGAAAAGTAGACAGAGAAGAGCTAAAAAATATCCTTGGGTACAAACACAGAACCACAGAGTGGGAAGGGACCCTCAAAGATCATCCAGTGCAACTCCTGGCCCTGCACAGACACCCAACACCCCCACCCTGGGCCTGGTCATCCTCCAGGGAAAGCATCATTTCTCAGCCTGATAAAGGCTTTTATTACACACAAAAACCCAAGTAAAAAAGGTGTTATGGTGCTGGAAAACCAGTTCTGGTACTGGTAATTAACCAACAATGCCATCAGGAATAATCAGCCAGAGTTAGGCATCAAATGGGAGCAAAGGAAACGTGCAGCAGTGTCCCAAGGGAATGGGCAGAAAAAATCCAACAATTTAGGGTTTTTTTTTGTAGTGAGCTGGAAAAAACCCTGAAATCAGAATTTGGGAGTTGTACAACCCCACAACTGAGGCCACGCCAAGAAACTGAAACCTGGGTTTGTGCAAGGCAAGAAAAACCCTTAAACCCCAAAACCTGTGCATTCAAAATAGGAGCAAAGGTGGAATAAAAATCAGTCACAGCAACTCTGCCCTGCAGTGTCATTTACATTAAACATCATTCCAGAAAGCTGCATTTCCTTCTGGTTTCTTTGCCTCTGCTCCATCCAAGGAATGGCCTGTACAGAAGCATTAATGACAACAGATTTTGTAGTAAGAGAGGAATAACACCAAAATCATAAAAGATCTTTCTTCAATATTTTTAAAATCTAATGCAGCCTTCACCTGAACAAGTTCTGGACTATTCCAAAGGGCAGGAAGGGGCAGGATGCATTTGAGACACCTGAAATCCAGAGCGTCCCTGAGCACTGCAGCTCTGAGCTCCCATAAAGGTGATGGACATGTGGGGTGGGTTGTGCTGTCCTCTAGAGAGACATCAGCTGTGGTTTGAGACACCCCAAACACCCACAAGGAACAAATATATCACAGGAGCCTGGAATTACTGATTTTCTACAGTGAGAGCTGGAGTCTGGATGGGATAAAGAGGTGATTTGAAATGGCCCCCGATGTTTCTGTGGAGGGGAGGTTGAACCCTTGGTCAGGGGAGCCTGAGGAGTGACCCAGGTGGGTCCAGGGGGGCTCAGGGGGGGCTCGCTCCCCACCACCTGGAATCAGACCCTGCTGAGCCTCAGGGGTGCACACCCACATTTACCTGCCTTAACCAAGAGCTGAACCTCACCTGAGCACACGTTGGCCCACCTGTTGTTTTTTTATCTTTTTTTCTGTTAGAGTCAGGATTAAATGCTCGAGAGACGTTTTGTGTTCGGGCTCAGAGGTTTATTAATCCTTATCTGTGTTACAGTCTCACAAGCTGCGGGTTCTAGCTAACAAAGTGAAAAATGGCTCTGTCTCTATCTCTTTACAAGGCCTTTTAAGGATAAATTGTCTAATTGAGAAATGACACCTAAATTATTTTTACTTTTAACCCAATAACCAACCATCCATAGCCCACAGTGTGGACTTTTCTATCCAATTACAGGATGCCACCCAGACCCATGAAGAAGAAGGTGAAAAAAGGACTAGCCTACGCCCTAAATCCTCCATTTTGCTTTTATATATCTATTACTGTATTCTAAACCCTTAAACTCTAAGTTTTCCACCCTGTGATATCACACACTTCTATTCAAACCGCACACCCACAACCCCAGTGCTGTCACTCGATTTTGGGAGCCTTTTTCATGGCCTCAGGTTGAATGCAGTGTTTTCTTGGGGGTCAGTGGCTATCAGCACAGAAAGGCTGAAATTCTCAGTGCTCAGGGTTCCAGCACCCACCCTGGCTCCAAAAGCCATGGATGCGCCAGCTGAGCTCAGGGATGAGCCCCACTCCAGAGGGAAGGGGCAGCCACACCCCACCAGCTGCCAGGTGGGCAGAGAACAGATCCCCCGCACGCCCATCACATCTGACACCCTGTGCAGATGTCCCAGACTCCCCAGGGTGTCCCAAAGGTCCCCAGAACTCTGTGATGAGGCACCTTCATCGAGTCCAAAGGGACAGCCACGTCCAGGCCAGGAGTGAGCTCGTCCTGGGTGGGGATGTTTTCAGCAGAAGGTTGCCTGAAATCCCAGAGCCTGCCTGGCAAGCCAGCACTCCACAGAAAACGGAAGGGGAGACCTTCCAGGGGTCTCTAAGTGAAGGTAAAATTCAGCCCACAAATCGAATCTGGCTAAAATAAGAAGCAAGCTGATACCCTGCTGATATCTCTGCCAAATCAGCTGCGAACTTTAAAGAGAGCAACTGGGGACTCCCAAAGGATCCTGCAAAGGATTCAACTCCCCGGATCTCCTTGGAAGCCAAGAACCAGTTCCTGTCTTGCTTCGAATTCACCACGAGCACAGAGCTGACTTTGTTTATTCTCTCTGCTTTCCATCCGAGTGCTGCACCCTCCTGAAGTGGGGCCATCCCAGCAGCACGGACCTGCACTCCCTGCTCGCTCCTCTCTGGGGGAAAGCATCGCCCAGGGAACAATTGATACCAGGGTCTTGCAACACCCAGGCTCTCCTCGGAGGTCTTCCACTGAAGGAACAAACAGGCCCAACCCTGCTCTCTTCAGGAGGTCTGATAAGATCACTGCCCAAGGGGCCGTGGCTGCAGGCCAGGGCTCTGTCCCAATAAACCATTTTCTGCAGGACCACCTTGCCTGGACTTGTCTTCCCACAGAAGCCAGGCAAAGCAAAGCATTCAGATGCTAAAAATGTGCAACTATTGTTGGTGTTTGTCCAACATTGGGAGGCTCATAAATCTCCCGGGGAAAGGTAGAACAGGAGCGTGATTAAGAAAACAAGAAACTTTCTGCATTGATTGCTCTGCTGCTCCTTCCAGAAAAGCTATTGCCTGTTGATGAAATGCCTCCCTGTCTGGCTTCCAACCCAGCACTATCCCTGCAAGGGTTCTTTCCAAATCTTCTGCATTACAAGGCAGACACACACACGGGATCAAAGGGAAAACACCAATCCATGCGTGCAGACCTGTCCAAAGCTGGAGAGAAAAAGCCACCAGCAAGGGAAAGTTGAGACCACAAAACATCTCTTTTTTTCTGTCTTTTCATTGCTATTAAAGCCCCAAATTGAGGCACTTTATAAAATACCAACCAGCGCGCTGCTTGTGATTTGCAGGGACTGATCTGTGCCGTTTGCAGCTGCTGGGACAAACCCACCCCAGAGATGTCCACGCTGTTCTTTCAGTTTCCAGCTGTCCCCTCGGGATGGGGATGTGCTGCCTGTCTCCCCCAGGCAAAGAAGGCAGAGCAGTGACCAAAATCCTGCCGGGGAACATTAGAGGTACAGCCCGGCACGGCTGGACAGCAGCGCCGAGGAAAGAACATTTCCTGTTTTCCAGTAGCCAGCAGATATAAGGAACAATCCTTTGTGCTCTCTGCCAGCCAGGGAAATGGCTGGAGCTCCGGGCATTTTTGAGGATGTGGTGTGTACACACAGGATCTGCTGGAGAAGGGGAGGTGGAATGTCACGTAGGGGAGAGAGGAGGACACCTGTGTCCAGCGGGGTGTCCAGGACAGGCAGCACAGCTGACCAGCCCAGCTGACCAGTCCAGCCCTGCCGCCTTCCCCCGCTGTCCCAGGGGAAGGGAAGTTTGTGCAGGAGCTCTGCTGGAACAGCTGCAGTGAGAGGGGACTCAGGAGCTCCCCAATTCTGTCACAACTCCGTGAGCAGAGCTTGTGCTGAGGTGGGGTTGGCTCCTTCTGCCGTGTCCCTTCTGCTGTGGAAATGGCTTTAAGCTGCACCAGGGGAGGCTCAGATTAGGTATTAAAAAACAAAAAACACTGAAAAAGTGCTCAGGCATTGGAATAAGTTGCCCAGGGAGGTGGTGGTGGAGTCACCATCCCCAGAATTATTCCAGATGTGGCACCTGGGGACACTGCCTAGGTGGGATTTGGTGGTGTTGGTTTGATGGTCGGACTTGGGTATCTTGAAGGTCTCTTCCAGCCCCAATGATTCTGTGACTGAGGTGGGTCTGAAAGAACTCAGGGTCAAAAAAAGAAACTGGAATCCTTTATTTAGGAGCCTCCAGGCTCTTCAGAGATCCCTCCTGTTCCCAGACTGGAAATGCAATGGAGCATCTTCTCCCGGGGGTGCTGCTTTACACTTCCCAGAGCCGGGAGGAGCTGGAACTGGGATAAAGCTGGTTGTGCCCTAGCCCTGAGCTGATGCTTACGACAGGCCCCATTTCCACCCAAAGCTGGAGTTCAGGGGCACAGCTCAGTCTCTGCTCTGGGATTTCAGCCCATGCCCACATCTCCTGTCACGGAAACAAGACGGGGATTAAAAAGCCTTTTGTAAACATTCCTGCCAAACACCCTGTAATGGTGTAGAGTTTCCCAGACACACTCAGGAAGAAGCCAGAAATTGTTCTTAGTGGCATTCTAGAAAGTCATGGAAGAAGAATATTTCAATCAGAAACCTTTTCCTACTCTTTCCTTGAGATTCCTGTTACAATTCCAGTAGAACCCAGAATAATTAAGCCTCTAAGACTTGCAGAAAAAATAAATATAAAAGAAGATAACTGAAGGCAGGTGAATCATGGAAAAGGCAGGATGTTCTCAGGGTCCTTTTGGAGAAAAGCTTGGCTTAATGTGCAGGATTAGAGAGATGCTTGCAGCTTTGCAGAGCAGCTTCTCCTGCAAGTGCCTTCCTGTGCTGCCCGCAGCCAGCACCAAGACTCGGTAAGGACAAATCAGTGTGTCTCTGAGCAGGCAGCTCAGCCCAGTGCCCCAAACCCTGCTGGGGACAGGCTGGACCCTGATCAGCACAGACACACAGCCGTGGTGGGTGTATCTGAGCAGGAATTCCATCAGCGGGCGGCGGGACCAGCGCCTGCTTCGGCCACGTCCGGATGTCGGCCAAGGTCTGCCCCAAAGCTGTGACCAGGTGACCTCTAAATGTGAGCCCAGTGGTGAGGGCTGGCCTGAGGCACATCTGGGGTGTTGGATACAAAGGTTGGTGTTTGGGAGAGAGAAGACAGCCTCTCGCCTCAGCTGGAAATACCAGGCAAAGTGGAGAGAGGTCCGGAGGTCCGGTGTCTCGCTGGGCCGAGCTGGTGGAGCAGGGAAGTGCGGACACCACACACAGCTCCAGGACTGAGGCAGAACCTCCAGGCTCTGCTTCAAAGGAGAGGAACAAACAGCAAGACAATGAAATCTCCCACAGAGAGAGAGCCCCTGGTGCGTGTCCTCCACAGCAAACACCACTGGGAGCAGCTGGAAAAGCCTGGGCTGCAGGTGTGTCGCTGCCAGCGGGGATTTCAGCCTGCAGCACGCAGGGAATGGATCTGCTTTGCTGGACAGGACAGTGAGTGGGAGCTGGTGGTGCAGAATGACAGGGACTGCACCTGCAAAGCGCTGACAGGTGACTCAGCCAGGGTATTTCATACAGGAATTGTTGCACAAACAGCTCAGCTTGATACCGTCCGTCTCGTATTTAAAAGAACAAAACCTTTGAGTGGCCTGCTCCCTGCTCTGGGGAAAATGGAGACAAATGGTTGTGTTCCAGCCCCCAGCCTGGCTCAGGCCATTCCCAAGGGAGACTTTTACTGATGTTGCACCACACCATGTCTGTGCCTGCATTGGCTGCCTTCCCTTTGCCTTGGAAAGGGGATTTTGGCCTCATTTGCACAGTTTGGTGATGGATGGCAGCGGGCTGAGCTGAGAGTTCTAAACTCTCCAGGACACGAGCAGCCTCTGTGGGAGTCTTTCCAAAGAGTCTTTCCAAAGTCTTTCCTTTAGTGACACCAAAAACAAGTTCCTGAGAGCTGAGACAGTCAGGACTACTCAGAACTACCCTGAACTACTCAGAGCAGCTCTTGCTCCTGAACCCACACACATACACAGAAATCACTCCAGCACTGGAAGAGCCCTGATTTTGGTCACAGGACATTGATTTCCTACAGGCTTAGGCTGGGGTTTGCCAGCTGTGCCCATGGGAGCTGCTGTGCACAGAGCACCACAGCGGGTGGCACTCGCATGAGGACGTGGCCAAGCCACAAAGCCACTCCAGAGCTTCTGGGGGGAAGCTTTTTGCCTTCTGTTTCTACTCAGCTCAGCCCAGAGAAGTGGGTTTGTCCTTCTTGATGCAGAACGAGTGCACAGAGCGCCACTGAAAGCTGTTGGTTTGACCAAGCAGCTGCTGAACCCATTCTTTGTGCACTCCGAATGCAGGGAGGACTCATAAACCCCCCTGTGACGCTGCAGGATGTACCTGTGTTACCCTGTGCTCCCACAGCCCCTCACACTATTTAAACCTTTCTTAAATTATGTGAACCAAAGCTGTCTCAAATTTGAGCTGAGGCTGCTTGCAGGTCCTCAGTGTTGTTGGGGTCAACAAGTTGACCTCAACAGCAAGGGGTCCAGGGGCTTGGAGCTCCCTGGACCTCTGACACCCCAAAAATAGGGGTCATGGGTGCCAGGCAAGAGTTTGTGAATCAAAAGGGGGAGCAGTCCTGGAGCAGGATCCATGGGCAGGGAGACTCAGGGGTGATGCTGGACAAGCAGCCAAGTTCCTTGGGGGTTAGCCAGGGAGATGTTCCCCCCACAGCTGGAGCAAGATCCCCTCATCTCTGTTCTCTTAAAGGAGATTTCCTGTGCTGGTTGTGGGTTCAAGCCCCTCTTGTTTCTACTCCTTTCTCCCAGTGCCAGTGCACAAACATGGATTTCATGTTTCCCACCTTCCCCCTCCTCCTGCCTCTGCAGTGCTGGAATTCCCATTAACGTGCCAGCCTGGCACACAAACCCCTCTTCTTTCACTCAGCTCCTGTGGCTGCTGCTGTCAGCCCTATCTAGAGCCACATCTCTCCCCATCGCTGTCCAAAAGCCACTCTGCCATGTGCAGCTCCTCCCTTCGTGCCAAGAGCCCCAAACACACCCCAGAGATCTCAGGTGAGAGATACCAGTGCTGAGAAGGAATCCTGCTCTTGAGGGTGATCACGAATCGTGTTTTATTTTCTCTTTTGTAATCTTCTCTCGAACTATCGTAATGAGGAATTTAACCTCTTGTTTTGCCAGAATAAACTTGTTCTCACCCTTAAGCATGTCTGGTATTAAAGGCAAGTCTAGGTGAAGCTCTGAAATCTGGATCAGCATTCCCTGTTCGGAGACAATGCATCCAAACACAGCAGTGAGGGACACCTGGGACGTGACAGCAGTTTGCATTGTCCTGGAGCTCCTGTGCTGGGCTGGGCATGGATTTGTCACAGTCCAGGTTTGATGGAGGCAGCAGAAAGAAGAAAGACACTTTGCAAAGCAGGCAACCCCCAGCTGGGACATTTGTGATGGGGTGACACTGCAGCCTCTGTCCATCTGAAGGGACACGCAGGTGTCACCTTCCAGCCAGCCTCGGGCAGGGCCTGTGGGCCCCAGAGCTGCTGCCAGGGGAGAATTATTCTTGTCTTGACTCAGATTCCTCCTGTTGGGGTGGGAGCTGGTGCTGAGGGCAGTTCTGCTGCCTGGTTCAGATATTTCCACTTTTCACATGGGTACAGGGGCAAAGGGAGCAGAGCATCCTCTTTGGAGCAGGCCTTGGGCCTCTCTTTGAGGGTGCTGGCTGCTCTCACGGATTCAGGATGCTTTTGTTACAGGGTGAGGGAGAACAGGGAGGGTTTGTGGATCTGATGCCACCTCCACATTCTTCAGTGATTTTTCCTGAGTTGTTTTCCCGCTGCCCACCAGAGCTGTGCGCGGATGTCCCCACCCCATCCACTCCAGGCCCTTGGCTGTGAAGAGGCCGGAGCTGGGGAAGGTGGGCAGGAAACAAACCCCAGGGCCCAGGGTCACAGATCTCCTGCCAGAGGACAAAACGGTGCTGGGAAATTATTCTTGTCTTGACTCAGATTCCTCCTGTTGGGGTGGGAGCTGGTGCTGATGGCAGCTCTGCCGCCTGGTTCAGATATTCCCACTTTTCACGTGGGTACAGGCCTCTCTTTGAGGGTGTTGGCTGCTCTCACGGATTCAGGATGTTTTCTTACAGGATGAGGGAGAACAGCGGGACCCAGGAGGGGTTTGTGGACCTGATGCCTTCTGAAGGGCCTCTTCATTCCTCAGGGACTCTTCCTGAGTGGTGTTCCCACTGCCCACCGGAGTTGTGTGCAGATGTCCCCACCACATCCACTGCAGGCCTTTGTTGTAAGAGCTCACTGCTGAGGCAGGTGGGAAGGAATCAAACCCCAGGGCAAGCTGAGTCCAGGGAATCAATTCTGGATTCCCCGAGCCAAAAACCAGCTGCAACAAACCCCATGGGCAGCAAAAAGCTCTCAGTCAGCGTCCAGGAGGGATCTGTGAGCCTTCCAAAGGAACAGCCAGGAGCAGAGGAGGAGCAGCACTGAAGGCAGGCCTGGGAGAGGTCGGCTCAAAGCAGTGAACATCCCCGAAGATCAAAGCTGCCCTCAGAGAAAATAAAAATGGAACTTTGTCCCCATTTTCAGAGTGACAGACACTAGGTCAGCATTTCTGATGGAGCTCATTTCCTCGCTATCATCATCCTCTGCGCTTCCACGAAAAGGCAAACGGGAGCTGGGGCAGGGAGTGCTGTGACCTGGGGATGAAGGGGCACAGAAACACAGCCCCCCGCTCTGCCCACCATGCTCTCCCTTCTCCTTTCTCTCCCACCAGGGCAGTAACACCACATGGAACTCTCGTTTGGGAGTCTGATACCAAATGTTACAACCTGTTCTCGAAACCTCTGTGATTTAGTTGGAAAAGGTATTGATTCATGGACATAGCCCGACCCCCCGGCTGTCCCCTCCTGTCAGGAGTTGTGCAGAGCCACAAGGGCCCCCTGAGCCTCCTTTTCTCCAGGCTCAGCCCCTTCCCAGCTCCCTCAGCCTCTCCTGGTGGAGTCTGAGGAGCATCTGAGGGCTCTTGGAGTGTGCAGCTGGAGCAGAGCGCACTGAGGGCAGAGCTCAGGGGTCTGCAGCTCCTCCCGAGGGGCAGCTCCCAGCTCTGCTCTGGGACAGGGACAGCACCAGGGCACGGCTGGAGCTGGGCCAGGGCAGGCTCAGGCTGCAGAGAGGGAAAGGTTCTTCCCCCAGAGGGTGCTGGCACTGCCCAGGCTCCCCAGGGAATGGGCACGGCCCCGAGGCTGCCAGAGCTCCAGGAGCCTTGGGACAGCGCTCCAGGGATGCACAGGGGGGATTGGTGGGGTCTGGGAAGGGACAGGAGCTGGAATCCAGGATCCTTGTGGTCCCTTCAGCTCAGGATATTCTGTGATTCCATGAATCTGACTGTGTTCTGCTGTCCCAGCTCATACAGGAGCTCTGGTGTTTAATTTGCATCCTGGGCCCCACCCCAGAGCCCATCTCAGTTTCCTCTCCCTGTCCTGCAGCCCTCGAGTCCCACGGCTCTGTCACACCGTGGGAGCTGCTGCTCCAGCCGGGCAGAGCTCGGAGCTGCCCCATCTCCTGTCCCCAGCCCTGCACAGGGGACACCTGCCCTGGGACGCTGCCCTGGAACCCTGCGGCCACTGAGGCCCTCGTGGGGCAGGGCTACAGCAGCAGCTCCTGGGGCCACCCAGGACTGGATGAGTTTTATCCCCTTGGGCTCCACACATAATTAATCCTTGACGCTTTCCCTATCCTTTAAATCAAACATCTGAAGGAGCAGTTGAGCAGTGCTTGAGTGCTCTAAAAATCCTCATTACAGCCACTTGGAAACCACCCTGGAGGGAAGGAGCCCCCGGGGAGATGATGGAAGAGGATCTCCAGCACCTGGAGCTGTGGGAGCTCTTCACAGATGCTGCACAGCTGCCCTGGCTGAGGCAGCTGCAAACAGCTGGGCTTAAACCCTCACTGATGATTTGCGATTTATTTGGGATTTGTGGGATGCAAAAAAACAGTTCGTGGAATCCTACACAGGGGCCAATGTGGGGGAAAAAAAAAAAAAAAGAAGTTAAATTTTTTATTAGGTATCAAAATAAAAATACTTTCAAGTTATCAGAAAAGTTGCAGGTTTTGAACACTTTTTTTTTTTTAATTAAAAAAAAAAATCAAACTTCTGAAGAAAGCTGCTGCTTCTGGGAAATGCTTCATAAACTCTAAGGCTACATAAACGCCAAGGCTCATTATTTTGTCAAAATATATAAAAAAAAAAAAAAAATCAGCCTCAGCTTTTCGGCAGGCACTGCAGTATTATTAATCACCTCATTGGACAGTGCACATGCAATAAAACAAACTAAAATTAACTGGAAAAAAAAAAAATTCAAAGAAAAGGCCACTTTCCAACATCCTGACAAATGAAATAAGTGGGTGCCCGAACAAAGGGCTAAGAGCACAATTAAGGCAAAGCAGGAACTGGAGGGGCAATGCTGGTCCAGTGCACTTCACATGGAGCCTTTCATCCATCAGAGCCCCCAAAAGTGCTTAATCAAAATAATGGAGAGCAGCAGGAGAAGAAAACGACTTGGAGGCAAAGGGAGAAGATGAATGGAGAGCGTGACACAAAGCAGAGAGGTGGGGAAGGGGCTTCTCACCATCTCCTCTCACAGAAATTCCTTCAGGTCACTTATCCCCGCTGCTCGTCTCTGAAATGATTCCATTTTTGTCCCTGAAGTAAGGTGACAGCAGCCCAGCACACTGCCAGTGAGAGAGGCACTGATTGATCGAATATTCGCATGTTTTCCATATAATTTTCCTGTCTTATCCTTTTCACAGCTCAGCATCACCTTCACTCTTTCTCTCCTGATACCCCAAGTTTTTGGTGGAGGTTTATTGTGGTTTTTCCCTGCCCTGCTGAAAAAATTGCTGAGTTTATCCCTCCTCACCCAGTGGTTCTCCACCTTCCATCCCATCCCACCCCAACCTCCTCCTTCACCTGCCCTTGGCAGGGCCACCTGGAGATTTTCTCATTCTCCTGAGGTCCTGACTGCCCTCAGTAATTCCGTGTGATCTGTGGAAGGTTCATTGTTCCCTTTCCTTTCAAGATCACACACGGGGCCGCCCGGGACGATGTCGGGCTCACAATCCAAAGCAAAGTGGCACCTGCCCAAACCTGTGAGTTATGGCCACACTCAGAGCCAGCAGAGGAAGCTGGAAAAGAAAAGCTCGTGTTTGAATAACACCCCAGTCATCCTTAATTTTACCCATTATTTAGGAGCCTTTTGGTTAATGGTTGACTGTTTTTCCTGAACGTGGAAGGATTTCGGTGTGGAAGGAACTGCACGAACGTTGATGGAGCAGGACAGAGGTGGCATTGTGCCGGGGAAGGGCAGAGTCAGCACAGCCAGGCAAGGACGTCCTTGCTGTCCCATCCTTGAGCCATTTCCTGCTCTCCTGACAGCCCTCCGGAGAACTTCACTGGCCTGAAAAGTTCCTGAGGAGCTCACAAAATCCAGAAATCTCTTTGGCTGGCTCAAGTGTGCAAATATATTTGTGAATTGTGGTGGCAAAGTGCTGAGTGCTGGCCCTCACTCACGCTGCTGTTCCTGGACCCTCCCACCACTGTGAACCAGCAAAATCATTTTTCTTTTCCAGAATGGCCATTTGTGAGTCCATGGTACAGTGTCATTGATCTCCCAGCTGAAACAGGAAATTAAAATCAGAATTTTTGCCTGGAAGCAAGAGGAGAGGTAGTGGACAGAGCTGGAGTGGAAGAATAATGACCATAAGATGAAAGCAGCTCTGCTGGCTGTGTCTGATGGGACGCAGCTCCCAGGAAGGAAGAAATTCCAATCATCCAACAGAATATTTTCAGATTCCCTCCAACAAAATGAACGTAAATACTTCATTGCAGAAAATCTAGAAGGGGAAAGAGAAAAAAAAAATTAACACTGCAAACTTTGAAACAGAGATCCACACAGAAGAGATAAATAAATTTCCAGAACCTTTGGAGATAATAAATTTTGGAGATAATAAATTGTGGAGATAATAAATTTCCCAGATTTGAGACAGACTCATCTGTAACATCCATATGGCAATGGGCCATTGAGAGTTTCCGAAAAGGGCCAAAAAACTCCCCAAAACCACCTGTGTCCAGCTGCCCAGGGCAGGTCCCTGTGACAGCCCAGGAGGGACAGAATGACCAGTGCTGTGTATCCACCCAGGATGGAGCAGATCGTGGTGCTTCCAGCCCAAGCCGTTCCATGATTCCGTGGTTCTGTGCCTTTCTTTTCATGCAGGAGATCTCTCTGGTGGCC
This sequence comes from Hirundo rustica, assembly GCF_015227805.2. Classification (NCBI taxonomy): domain Eukaryota; kingdom Metazoa; phylum Chordata; class Aves; order Passeriformes; family Hirundinidae; genus Hirundo; species Hirundo rustica. Next base: position 5,036,821 of record NC_053474.1, read on the forward strand.
TCTGCTCCCTTGAGTCACCAGAGAGGTGCCCCAGGAGCCCCGTTTGCCATCCCACGGGTGCCAGGTTGGACAGGTGACGCTGGCAGAGAGTGACTCCTCTGCCTGTGCAGGAGTTCTGAGCTCAGCCCATGGAAAACATGCTGGTGTCTGTCTCCAGGGATTTCTTACCCTGGAATAGGTCCTGGGCTCGTGTTCACGTTTATTGTGAATTTGGTGCGACAAGTGATGTGCAGAAATGCAGGATGCAGGAATGCGCTTGTGGATTTGATGGGAATTTAGGGCATGTAATCCAAAGCAAGGAAAAAAGGGAGTGATGGGAGACAGTGAAAATCCTAGTTTCTGCATGGTGGTGTGTTTTTTTGGTTTGGGTTTTTTTGTGTTGTTGTTGTTGGTTTGGGGTTTTTTTAGTTTTTTTTTTTTTTTTGTTTTGTTTTGTTTGTTTGTTTGCTTGCTTGTGTTTTTTTTTATTTGTTTGTTTTGTTTTGTTTTGTTTTGTTTTGTTTTGTTTTTTTAATCCATGTATCTGATGCTTTGAGGGCAGACAGGGGACCAGGGTTTGTGCTGGTGATTTAGCTGGAGCTGAGTAACAACTTCCTTGAGTTTTGGAAGCAAAAACCTGAGTGTCTGACCAGCTGATGTATTTTTTATCTCACCACACCCTGGTCTTCATTCCCCTTTAACCCAAGGTTTCCCCTCACCCATAGGACTCCAGAATCTTCTCTCCATTCTCTCCACTGAGCTGGCAGTAAAGTTTGTCCCTCTCCTACCAGCCTTTGCCCACCCCATGAGATGCCACATCCATCTGCTCCTCCTGATCTGTCCAAGTGAAATCCTGCTCTTCCTTTCAGTGGTGATCACAGAAGTCTCCATCACATCCCTTCTCCAGGTCCAGCTGTTGCTTCTCCCTCCCAGAGCCTCTGCCTCATTCCAAAGTGCTCGCAGCACCCAGCTCAAGAACTGTGTCCTGAATTCCCTCCATGGAATCCCAGGATGGTTTGAGTTGGGAGGGATCCTAAATCCCACCCAGTGCCACCCCTGCCATGGCAGGGACACCTCCCACTGTCCCAGGCTGCTCCCAGCCCCAACGTCCAGCCTGGCCTGGGACACTGCCAGGGATCCAGGGGCAGCCACAGCTGCTCTGGGAATTCCATCCCAGCCCCTGCCCACCCTCCCAGGGAACAATTTCTTCCATACATCAAACCGAAATTTCCCCGCTTTCAGTGGGGAGCCATTCCCACTTTTCTTATCACTGCAGTTCCTGGTGAAATCCCAAAATCCCTCTGCAGCTGTCTTGAATCCCCCCTGAGGCCCTGGAGCCTGACCAGCACAACCGTGCTCCAAAGGGCTCTGAGTGACCACCCATGCATCCATCCACCCATCCATCCCTCCATCCATCCATCCATCCATCCATCCATCCATCCATCCATACACCCATCCATCCATCCACCCATCCATCCATCCATCCATACACCCATCCATCCATCCACCCATCCATCCATCCATCCATCATCCATCCATCCATCCATCCCTCCATCCATCCGTCCATCCATCCATCCACCCATCCATCCTTCCATTCATCCATCCACCCACCCATCCATCCATCCATCCATCCATCCATCCATCCATCCATCCATCATCCATCCATCCATCCATCCATCCATCCATCCATCCATCCATCCATCCATCCATCCATCCATCCATCCATCCATCCATCCATCCATCCATCCATCCATCATCCATCCATCCATCCATCCTCAATCCCTCCATCCATCCCTCCATCCATCCTCAGGCAGAGTTTCATTATTCATGCCTTTAACAATTCACAACTCCCCTCTATTTCCTCACCACACTGAAACAGGTGAGGTTTACTCGTGGGGGCACAGTTTGGAAATCCAGAGGGAATGTTTTGCTCTGCTCGTGTCCTGCATGTGAACAAGGAGTTTTCCCAATGATTTGTGTGCCAAGACTCCCCATTGCATCATCAGGCGGCCACAACCCCCTGACCTGGCTCTCGGAGAGGCAGCTGTGACTTCATCCCTACCTCCGAAATTGTTTACACAGGAATGGGAAGACAGAGGCCTCAAAACATGAACTAAAAAAAGTATTTAATTACTCCTGTTTCAAACTTCTCTTTGTAGTGCAAACAAGGGCATAAATTACAGGGAAAAAAAAATCCAGTTTAAAATGGATGAAATAACTGGAATTTTATCCATTTCTTTTGCCAAAATGAAACATTTACTTCATCCTAAACCAGGCACTTTCGCTTGTTTGAACTTCCAACAAACCAATAAAGAAGAAAACAATTATTGACCAAGATTTTCCTTTTTTTTTTTTTTTTTTTTTTTTTTAAATCAAGACTTTCCCTCCTTATAAGGAAAGTCAACAGTCTTTGTTCTGAGGTAATTCAAGTGTCTCCACTGGCATGAAAGTTTCCAAGTTTTCGGATTAGATGTTTTCCTTTGTGCGCCTGACCTTTCCTCCAAGCTCCTGCCCTCTCCCTTTAATCTCTAACCAGCGCTTTGGTGGCGTGGTTGGGTTGGGTTTTTATGTTTTCCTTTAGAGCAGTCCGCACCTCTGGAGTGGAGTCAGTGCTCCTACTTTCTTCCTGATGAGGGAAAACTCATCCCTGCTCTTCCAGACAAAATTCCAAGGTGTTTGGACGTTGCCCAGCGTTGGGACAGCTGAAGTTTGTGTTGTGGTCTGTGGGTCATCCATTGAAATCCATGTTCCAGGCCAGGCTGGACCGGGCTTGGAGCAACCTGGGATAGTGGAAGGTGTCCCTGCCTGTTGGGAAGGATGAAGCCAGAAAGCCCCATAAATATGATTGCTTAGATTCTGAGAATGTGAAACCTGTAACTGAGATAGAATTGAAAGAAAGTTTTGATGTCTGAGATGTCATAGCTACTAGATGCCTGCGAAAACAACCCCCAATGTATGATTTATCCCACACATGTAACCCCCCTGAAGTATCAAGTATCTGTAACCCCATTGGCACAACCCTGTTACAGCCACCTCGAGACCCCTTATCAGGGGGCTGAGAGAGTGGGCCTCTCTCTTGTCTCTTTGTTCTCTTCTCCTTTGCTCCTCTCTATTGCCTCTTGCATCTTGCTCTTGGAATTTCCTTATCTCTCACTGCCCCCACCGTCCAAGGCCATGCCACAGCTGCGCCTGGCGGCTCCGAGCAAGGCCTCATGTCCCATACAACAAACCTCTTCTTCTAAAACCTAACTTCAGAGATCTCTCGTCTACATCCATCTACACCGTCCTAGAGTCCTCAGCAGCAAGCAGAAGGAAGTATTTCTACACCTGCCCATGGCAGGCCGTGGAACAAGGGGAACTTTAAGGTTTCCTCCAACCCAAGCCATTCCATGATTCCATTATTCTATATTTGAGCTGTTGTATAAATCACCTGCCTACTCTGTTCCTATTTTCGGTGTCCTCTTGTCCAAAAACACAGTGAGTGATGCCTTGTGCTCCAAGCTTCCATTTTAACATGGATTTCACTCTTGGTTTGATCCTTCCTCTAAGGGTCACTGGGAAAATCAAGCCTGGAATCGGTAAATTAAAATTTCTGCTGGGATAGCTCCATCCTGGAGCGATTCTGCTGCCCTCCCACACACAGAGGAGGTTGGAGATTCCACCCGAACAAGAGGAAAAACTTCTTTACTGAGAGAGCCGTGGAAAAGCTGCCCAGGGAGGGTGTGGAGAGCCCTTTCCTGCCGCTCCAGGACAGCGCTGGGGGAGCAGGGATCAGGACCAGGTGACCCTGTGTGGCCCCTTCCAACAGCCCAGGATTCCGTGGGATCAGGCAGAAGGGACCCAGGAGCAGAGATCCCTGTAATGTGTTAGACACCAGCACAGAGCCACTGGAGCGGAGCAGCTGGGACTGGGATGGAAATGGGAATGGGAATGGGAATGGGAATGGGAATGGGAATGGGAATGGGAATGGGAATGGGAATGGGACAGGAATGGGAATGGGACAGGAATGGGACTGGGAAATGGGAAAAGGTAAATGGGAAATGGGAAATGGACAGGGAATGGGAACGAGACTGGGACTCTGGGACTCTAGGACTCTGGGACTCTGGGACTCTGGGACTGGAATTGCAAATGAGACAGAGACTGGGATTGGAACTGGGACTCGGGGAGTGGAACTGGGACTGGAAATGGGATTGGGAATAGGAATGGGACTGCAGCCGGGCTTGGAACGGGACTAGGACTGAGATGGGGATTGGAACTCTGATGGGGACTAGGACTAGGAATATGCAGGGACTGAGATTGGGACTGTGATCAGTACTGGGAGTCTGACTGGGACTGGGACTGGGACCTCCTCATGCCATGGTAGCAGCCAAGAGCGCTGCACAGGGAGTGGACAGCTGGCTGTGACCGCTCCAGCATCCAGCTGCTGAGGAGGACCATGGACATTTGCCTCTCCCAGGCCAGCAGGCAGAGTTTGGAGCTCCCTCTGGAGCTGAGGCTTCTCACCTGCAGCATCACAGGCACCTCCAGAGAGCCGATGCACAGAGGCTTTTCCACCTCCTGGCTCCCCGGGGGCTGAGGGGAGGAGAGATTTCCAGTTTGTTGGAACGGGCCCCTCTGGACAGCAACCAAGGGCACTCAGAGAGGGGGCAGCAGCAGAGGCACCAATCCCGCTCCTCAATTTATTTCTGTTTGTGACAGTGGCACCACTGGAACCGTGGGTTATGTCATAGGAGATATGAGTCACCATAGAAAGGTTCTAAAAGAATTCCAGGACCTCCAAATCCAACCTTTGACCGAATCCCCCCGTGCCCACTGAACCACATCTCCAAGTGCCACGTCTGCTAGGATTTTGAACACTCCCAGGAACAGTGACCTGAGCCCTGGGCAGCCTGTGCCAATATTTAAACACTCTTTCAGTGGAGAACTTTTTCCCAATATCCAGCCTGAACCTCCCATGGCATAACTTGGAGCTGTTTCTCCTTGTTTATCTCCAGGTGTCTGGGGAAAGAGGCTGAACCCCACCAGGCTACAACCTCCTGTGGTGTAGATGGAGTCCAGGCTTGTGAAGCACAATGGGCTGAAAACTTCAGGGCAAATACAATCATGAGTCTTCATCATTTATGGAAAAATCACATCCCTTTGGGGACAGTGGGACAAAGCCTCTGAGGTGGCACGAGCCCACAAAAGTACAAATTTGCCCTTGGGTGGAGACCTCTCTTGGATCTGATGGAGAACTCAAACATGAGCCCAGATCAGGACAAGCCATTCCTGGAAGAAGATCCGAGGTGCTCCCTGAGTCTCCTTTGGAGAGGGACACCCCAACATGGACCAGGGGAGGACTGGGTCAGGTCGGGAAGGAAGGAAGAGTAAAACGCCAAGATATCCACAAGTGGATAGAGCACGAGATCATGAAGAAGGAAAATAACCTGGATCCAGCCTCCCTTAACTCCAGGGGCTTCTGGATTGGAGTTTTCCTTAGGAAGAGAGCAGGAGAATGGAAAGGGAGAAAAGATAAAGGGAGATGGGATGTAGGAGGCCCAGAGATAAGAGGGGTTTGGGATGGCCCCAGTAAAAGTTGCTGAAGGGATCAGAGGCACAGCTGGCAACTTCTGGAGGGGCTCCAACATCATTTGGAGAGCAGGAGTGGGGAATAAGAGTAAAGAGAATCCCCTGGAGCAGGAGGGTCTTCACCAGGGGCAGCACCAAGCGGGGAGAGGTCTCCAGGGCCCGCTGTGCGCCCGTGGCTGGGGGAACTCGCTGCTCCGTTCCTGTTCCAACAGCTCTGCTCAGACACCCGTGAGTCACCCCAGCATTTTTAGCTCCTTACATAACCACAGCCAAGAGGGAAGGTGTTCCAGCAGAGCTGCCAACACAAATGCCCAGGGACCAGCTCTGCACCCGGTGGGATGAGTAAGCACCGGCTGCAGCACGGGCTGGGAGCATCTCTCACACCTCACCAGGTGTTTTGCAACAGGGATGAGCTGGAGCTCTGCCTCTGGTGGCAGCTGTTTCAGCAAATACAGCGCTGGTTCGGCAAAGCTGGCAAAAAATAGCCAGGAAAGTATCCATGTTGCCAGTGCAACCCCTGATCCATGGAGTTGTCCCCTGCACAACCCCTGCTCCACGCTCCAGCATCACACAGGAGGGGTTTTCCTGCTGCCACCTCTGCAGAGCCCAGAGATCCAGGCTGTGACCAAATTGTGCCTTGTTTCCCTGCTAAAAGTCCAGAGGCACAGCAGAAATGGAATTAACCCTTTTGGGGTCAAGGTGAGCATCACTGCAGATCCCCTACAGACCAGAGCTGAGTCTGCAGGTCTGATTCAGTCCTGAACAGCAACAGAAACTTCTTAAATCGCTCACTGTTGTGTCCTACTCTGTTGGACCTTTAAGCTTTTTGCCACTGAACAAGTGTGAAGTGGCCTTAACAAAAAGCACCGTTCCGCTGTGTTTTTCTGCACCAAATTTTGCATCTCACCTGGCTCCCCAGAAGAGCAGCTGCCTCATACCTGCCCACTGCAAGGAGGGAAACTCCCTTTATTAAAGCTTCTGTCCCCAGGAAACAGAATGCCACCCTTGCCTCGCAGATAGACACCACGCCCTGCACTTACTGCTCACCAGGCTGGTAACCACTTCAAAGCAGCACTGCCCTGAGGAGCGATGATTCCTGAGAGGGTTAAATCAACATTTCCTAGGGAAGAACACCACAGGGTGCTGCTGGGCAGAGCTCTGTGCTCAGCACGTCTGGCTGTCTGGCCAGATCTGAATCCTGGAGTCTCTCTGACAGCAGGACATGGCTTGGGTGAGGGATGAGCCCAGAAGACCTTGTGTCTCTGTATCTCAGAATAAGTGAAGGAAAGCTGCCAAATTCAGCTTAGAAAAAGTTTTATTGCCCCAAACCTGGTGGTAAGGTGGGGCCCTGGGCATGGAAGGAGGCAGTGGAGGGTCTCTGTCCCACCTTGGTACAAAATCCTGTCTCATCTGGGGTGTTCTGGAGGTAGAACTGAATTCACAACCCTCAGGCAGCAAAGTCCCAGATCAGCCCTGCAGCACAAGAGTAGCTCAGAATGACTGATTTATCAGAGATCAAGGAGGAAACCCCTTTTCTCCAAGAGGAGTTGAATATTCCACCTTGTCTCCTTACATTTCATAGTGAGGAGCCTCCTTCTTTTTCAGAGTGAGTGAAGGAAAGTTGTGAACCTGCCAAACTCAGCTTAGGAAGGTTTTCTCACCCCAAACCTGGAGGTAACCTGGGGCCCTGGGCATGGAAGGAGGCACTGGAGGGTCTCATTCCCACCTTGGTACAAAGTCCCATCTCATCTGGGGTGTTGTGGAGGAGATAAATCAGAGCCCACAGGCATCCAAGTCCCAGGTGAGCCCTGCAGCACAAGATCAGAATCACTCTTTTACCAAAGGAAGAATCCCCTTTTCTCCAGGAGGGAGAATATTGAATATTCCGCCCTGTCCAAACCCCCAGCCCAGAGCAAAAAGCTGCTCTGTCAAAATCTCCCGGTGTTCAGGGCCCTGCTCATGGCACCAAGGCAGCTCCTCAGGTCTGGGTTATCAAAGACAAAACTCATTTTTTCCAAAGCCAGGCTCGTTTCCTTCCTCCAGACAAACCTGGCCACTCAAATGGCTCTGCTTTAAAATCACAGCTCTTTTTTAACCCCAAACCACCCTGCTGGCCTCGGGCAGTGCCCTCAGCAATGCCTGTCCTGCTCCTTGTGCCTCAGAGTTCAGCAGGTCTCAGGGAGCTGCCCAGTTAAAATAAACCATTCCCAAAGTGTCCTCTCCATGTCCCTCCTCCAAATGGATTACCCAGAATCTGGGCATTACATTCATGATTCCATGACTGACACATTTTCCTCCTGACTCTGGGGGAGGATTAAAGCTCACTGTCCCACATTTCTTGATTGCTCGTGCCCTTGCAGCCTCCCCGCCACCGCCCACCCCTGACTTCCAGGGTCCATCTGAGATTCTTGGAGCAAGAGCGTGGTTCCCTGTGGACTGGGATCAGAACTGGGGATCATCAGGATCATTTCCTTTGTCCTTCAAGCCGATGTCTCGGATCAGCTGCTCCCTGTGGAGGTTCCTCCATTTTTACCCATCAGAGGGAACCGTCTTTGATGTCTCCTTGCCCAGTGACAGCACAGGATTTAAGAGAGTTAAAGAAACTCATTAAATACACTTGAAACTTTTGAAGTGACGTTAAAGCGCTTTTTCCTTTGGGAAGAAGGGCTGGCTCAGCCTGGGCAGTGCCCAGGAGCTGTCAGAGTTCTGCTTTGCACCGTGACTCATTCGTTGCTGCTTCCAAACCACGCTCAGAGCGACAACTTCTACACCAGCCACGTTTGTTTCATTGAGTTGGAGGCTCCATCCAGCAGTTGCAGGTGGCTCCACTCTGAGAAGCCGAGCCTGGCTTTTCCAGTTTAAAAATCCAGTTTAAACAAATGCATAAAACTCATTCATGCTACATGGTGTTAATAATTCACAGTCCCAGTACAGGACGAGAGTTCCAATGACAATAAACCATAACAGATTTCCTTGAAGCACCATCCCTTGATTTCAGAATTGCTTCTTTCAACACCCCATAATTTTCTAGATCAGTGTCACAGGTAGGTCAACAGAAGGATAGATTGTCCCGCATTCCTGCCTGATTGCACCCGTAAGCAAAACTCTCTTATCTCTTTCAGGATTGCTTCCAAGACGGTGCCACCGGGATCCCGGGGCTGCAGCACCAGCATCCCTCCTCTCCAGCACAGCATCCCCTCACCGCCTCTGGAGACACAGGCCCGAGAGGAAGCGGAGCACAAAGCTGATGGGTCCACCTGTGAGGATGAGGAGAGGCTGTCCTGACTCTCTGTGAGCAGCCAGGCTTCTCACATGGAAAGTGAAAGTGAAATTCAGAAACGGTGTGATTATGAAATGCCACCTAACGGGCGGCAAGAGGTGGGAATATCCAGGTAGGCACTGGAGAGGTTCAGGCAGGGCATTAGGAAAATCTTCTCTGGAAGAGTGGTCAGGAATTGGAAAGGGCTGCTCAGGGCTGCGGGGGAGGGACCAGCCCTGGGGGAGTCAAAAACCAAGCAGAGGTGGCACTTCATGGTCTGGTTTAGTGACATGGTGGGATTCAGTCCAGGATTGGACTTGGTGATCTTGGAGGTGTTTTCCAACCTTCATGATTCTGTGATTCTGTGAAATGGTGAATGGTCTTGGCCACAATCCGTGTGTTATCCTACAGGAGATTTGGGCAGAGGTCTCCCCACACACCTCACGTCAGGGATCACCAGCATTCCCAGGCCTTCCCAGCTCCAGGGGAGCAGCAAACAGGCAGCCGTGTCCCTGGCTCTCCACTCTGTGCAGCTGCAGTGGTTTCAGCCCTTGCCCTGGGAGCAGCAGGTCTCTCTCAGTCCCTGATTTCCACCCCTTTTTTAGGCAGTGAACCTCTGAACCTCACAGCAATGAATCCCTTCTGCTGGAGCAGCACTGAGAGCCACAGAGAAACCTTTAACTGACCCTGCCTGTGCTGTAAACCCCAGCACCGTCCACTCTCCGACCCCACAGAGCCGTGGAAGGTTCCCCACGTGCTGGGAACAGGGAGCTACACAGGGTGGGATGATCTGAGCAAACCACTGCTCTGATCCCAGTCACAAGTGGCTTCCTCCACGCTCAGGACACCAGGGAACGCCAGGACCTGCCTCGTTCTCCTTCCCCAGCAGAGGCTTCCTGGGGGCAGTTGAAAATTCACACCAGGGACGAAATTCCGTCACCCATTTCAAGGGGTTCTGCAGAAACAGAGCTACTAAATTATCAATTCTGGTGATAGAGCAGGACCTCGAGGAGGGCTGGACATCCCTGATGGGCAGCAAACCTTTCCTCTCCACTGCCAGAGCTCTGACCCTGCTGCTCCTTCTCCTGTCTGGATGACAAGTGTTATTCCAAGCCTGCAGGCAAGCTGTAAATACAAAAACATGCACACCCTCCATTAACATTAGCAACAATATTTAAATCACACTCTAGAGGCTAATTGGCGAAAATTCAAAGGTGACACAGAGAGAGCAGCCCCTGAACAAAGCATCAAATGTGGAGGTGCTGTTCCAGCTTGCCCGGGCTCTCCCTGATCCGAGAGGGCAGAGCCAGCACGGCCCAGGCAGTGGGAACTGGGCTCCCAGGGTGCCAAAAACACACAGATGAGGCTGGAGGGCTTCACAGTGCAGAAAAATGGGTTTGTGTCCGAGGTATCACAAACAGCTGCCCAGAGAATCTCAGAATCATGGAATTTTGGGGTTGGAAGGGATCTCTGGCGTCAGTCCTGCCCAGGCAGGGTTGGCCAGAGCAGGTGGCACAAGAACACATCCAGGTGGGTTTGGGATGCCCCAGAGGGAGACTCCACACCCTGCCTGGGCAGCCATTCCCATGCTCCATGGAAAGAAGTTCCCTGTCATGCTGAGGTGGAACTTGCTGTATTTTATGTGGTGTTTTATTAGATTTATTATATGGCCACTGCTCCTCATCCTGCCCTGGGCACCCCTGAACACAGCCTGGCACCATGCCCAGGCGGGCTGAAACTCCAGGATTTTCACTGGAAAGAGGATCCCTCCCCAAAACCAGGATGCAGCAATGGGAGTTACAGCCTGTATTTGACATCTTCCTTAAATCCCAGCTCCTGGATCGATGGTGGGCTGTGAGGCTCCGCTCTTTCCACAGTGGCTCCCTGTTGAAAAGCACACTTCAAACGTGACATTTGCTGGCTCACTAACAAAAAAAAAAAAAAAAAAAGAAAAAAGCCTTTAAATAGACCCACACTGACATTCTCTACACAGCCAGATGTTGAAGTCAGCGTTACACTGGAGTCATTTTCATCCAGATTCGTGATCTTTAACATTTCTGAGCTAAGAGAGGAAAGTACTCTACAAAACCCTCTGGGGATGTGACCCATAAAACAGCAGCTGAACCGCCGTCTCTCAGGAACTGCAGCTTACACGCTGTCTTTATTTAAGTAGCTCCACTTCATTTTCCCCCAGTATTTGTACCTTTCCCAAAGCCATGAATCACAGCCCTGAGAACCCTGCAAGTGCCCCCCATGGCGGCTCTTCCACTCCTCTCTCAGTGGGCAGAGTGGGGTGGGGTTGCAGGAGCAGCTGGAGGTGCAGCGGAGGAGAAAGGCAAAAGGAGGAGGGTGCGAAGGGGCAGCAGCCTTGGGCGCTTGGGCTCCTGTTTTCCCAAGGGAATGGCACACACGGAGTGTGCCCACAAATCCCCAGGGCAGGGGGGTGTGAGGCACTGCTGAGCCCCCTTTTCCCTGCCGTGTCCAAGAGCTGGCACGCTCCCGTGGCAGCAAAAAGGGATAATTCTGTATTTAGGACGTGTGTGGGAGCTCCGGGTTTGCTCAGCACCTTTCACCTGAGGTTTTACACGTCATAAAACAGGCTGAGAAGGAACAAAGCCCCAAGAGGCAGGATCTGACTGCGCAGCCATTCATTCCCACAGGGCACCCACCTCTCTCCCCAGGGATCCAGTTCTCTCCATCATGCACAAAACTTCTCTCCCACTCTCCCTGTCCTCTGCAGTGACACTGTGGGGTTGGAAGGACCCATCTGGTTCGACACTTTGTTAATTCAGGCTGCAGAATTCTCCCGCTTCCCTTGGCTCCTCTCACTGCTGGACCCAACACTTGCCATAAATCTGCACCTCAAGGAGACTTTGGCCAAGTTCAAGAGCAGCCCAGATCTCCCACCCAGAGCCCCCAGAGGCTGTGCCCGTGGTGTGAGAGGGTCCCGTGCCCAGCACAGCACCCAGAGCTGGGCACCGGATTGGTGTCACCCTCCCCTGGCTCCTCAGGGCACTCCTGCCCTCTGGATCTTCCTCAGGGCATCCCCCGAGGCCATTCCCAGCTGATTTATCCCTCTGGAGCCTGTGAAACCACCACCACAAAAAAGTGAGAGTTCAAAAAAAGCTGAGGAAAGAGCTTGGAACCCGGCCCTGTGCCCTGGATAAGCTCCCCTGAGCAGTGGGATGTGAGCTGCTGTGGGTGCCTTTGGAAATAGAAATGTAATATATTTAATATAAATATTTAATGTAAATGAGGCCAACTCATTTCACTGCCCACCCTAGGAGTCTGAGCTGACATTGGGATGCCCTTTCCTGCTGCTTCTTTCTCTTTCACTGCTCCACATCTCCCACCTTGACTCCTCTGCCCCATCCCCTTCCTTTCCTGTTGTCCTATTTTTTTTTAATTTTTTTTTTTTTTTTTTTTTTACTTAAATCTAAAAACTTGCCTGCTGTGGAAAGTGCAAGGAAAAGCAGAGAGGAAAAGGTGTAAGGAAGAAAATAGAATTAATTAGAGTAGTCATAACAACAAAAAGGTAAAGAGATAAAGGAAGGGGAAGGAAAAGTGGGAGCAGGAGAGCACCGCAGTGGGGTGGAGATGGGGAGAGATGTGCAGAGAAAGCCTGGAAAGCTTCAAATGTGGAAGAGGAAAGGAAAAGCCCTGACTGAGGGACGGCACCCGGTCACGAACAGCAGCGGCAGGGAGCAGTGGGTGGGACAGGACTCACAGCGGGAGCAGGGCTGATGGCGGGGGCTGGCTCACAGTCAGTGAGCAGCAGATGCCCAGGGCACAGAGAGATGAAAGTTCCCTGCAGGTGAGAGGAGCCCGGAGAGCGAGAGGCCCTCCTGCTGTGCACCAGGCTCTGGAACTGAGCGTTTTCCCCGTTAGCTCAGAGACCTTTGCCCCTGGCCCTGGCTGCCTGGTCCCTTCCCTGTTCACAGTCTCCTCTTGCTGTTTCAGGCCCTGGTCTCCTCCACGTCCTGTTCCTCTGAGCTCTTGGCTGGGCTCTTCCTTCTGGGAGACTTCTGAGTGCCAGGCTGGGATCTGACATTCCAACTCTGTCCCCAGGGTGGTGGCAGCATCCGGAGAGATGCCCAAGGACACTTTAGGGCAGGTGCCACGTGTCCCTGCTGGGTCTGGGTGTCAGCTCTGCTGGGGCTGGGGTCTGCCGGGCCTGAGTCCTTACTGAGCCAGCATCTGCAGAGCCTGACTTCTGGTCTAACATCTTACCTGAGCAAGCGTTTGCAGGACCTGAGGTCTTACCTCAGCTCTTACCTGAGCCAGAATCTGCGGAGCCTGAGTTTTACCTGAATTCTTACTGAGCCTGGGTCTGTAGGGCCTGATTTCTCACCTGATCCCTCACCTGAGTTCTTACCTGGGTCAGGATCTGCAGGGCCTGATTTCTCACCTGAGCTTCTGCCTGAGTTCTCACCTGCGCCAGGAACTGTAGGGCCTGATTTCTCACCTGATTTCTCACCTGATTTCTCACCTGATTTCTCACCTGATCTCTCACCCCACTTCTCCCCTGCCCCAGGGCAGAGGCAGCATCAGGTGTGTCCCCCAGCAGGGACCCCTGCCCCTCGGGGGCTGCACCAGGCAGGTGCCGATGGAACCACTCCCACCTGCCATGGCCCAGGAGGCCAGAGGCTCTTGGATGACTGAACAAACCCCATTTTTCCCCGGAGATTCCAGCGCTGTGCCCCAGGTGTGACACTCGTGCGCATCCCGCAGGATCCCACAGCTCTTCCCGGGAGCTCGGCTGCTGATCCCGGCATTCAGGAGGCAGCCCAGGCCGTTGGGGCCGATCCCAGCTCCGATGGAAAGCCCAGCCCCACCCTTGGGACCGGGATAATGTTTTCCTAAAGCCTCGCCGTGGCTGGCTTTTGTTTTGCTGAGCTGTTGCTACGCACCTGAGGCTCCGCCAGGGAAGTCGGCTCTGCAGAGGAAACAAACCTGGCAAAAGTCACCAAATCATTGTTCTGGCGCTTTCTGTGTCATGGACAAACGCATGAATCTGCACTTGTTTATCGGGAGGCAGGATTTCGCTGGGCTGGTTTGTCTGTCGGACCTGCTGCTCCCGGTGGCAGCACTTAGCCCCAAAAAACAAAACCAGGAAGAGACTAAGTGTTCCCACACAACTTCCAGCGCAATCAGCTGCCCTCCTCGAAAGCGCCTTTGAAAGGAGAAATGCGAGGAGGGAAAAAACAATTGACACCAGGGACTTTATTGGAGAAAAAAAAAAAAAAAGAAAAAAAGAAAAGAGACAATTCTTCCATTAATCAGAGCCTTATCAGCAGCAAGGTGATATAAAGCCAGGGTTTAATTGGAGCTGAGCAATGTGTTTGTGCTGCTGTGGAGAGCCTTGTCTATGGGAGCAGGAATGTGGCCTGCATCCTGTTTTCCCTGCCGATGGGGGAGGATTGCCGTTCCTTGAAAGGCTGCGGTGTGTTTGCCACCAGCTCCACGCTGGGTTCCTGCTCCTCGGCATCCTTTGTGCCTGCAGGGATCCCGGAGCGCCGGGATGTTTTGGAGGAAGGCAGCAGCCATCCCTGCAGCTGGGAGCAGCAGGTGCTCCTCATCCCTTCGTGCGCGGCAGGACGATTCCCCGAGTGGGACGTTCCCGATTCCAGGGGCGGTTCGCTCTGTTACTCACCTGTGCCACTGCAAAGGGCAGCACGGACAGAACCTGGCTTGTGGAGGGGGTTTGGCTCCATCCTGCCCCGGGCAGGGCCTGGGGGTGCTGAGAGCGCCCAGCTCCCAGGAAAATCAAGATAAAGCATCAGGCAGGGAAAGATCCTCCACCCCCTCTGCTCCTCTCCCTGTGAGTGACCTTTGAAGGGCGCTTGGTCACACTCAGGGACGGGGTTCAGCCTCTGCCAGCCCCTCAGATCCATCCCAGCGCCTGGAAGGGTCTCCCTGGTTGATCCTGGTTTTCCCCTCACTCTGCTTCCCACCATCAACCCCTTTTTAGCACAGGGAGCCTTCACCCTGCTGGCTTTAACACCAGGGGTACCTAAAATTCATAAACCCTTTTCCCTTTTTCCCAGCCCCGACCTCTCACAAAGGGAATCGCAGCGACGCCTCCCTCCTGCATTTTGTCAGGATGAACCAGCCCCAACCCAAATTCAACAGCTTTTTCCTCACCAAAACTCCACTTGGCTTGGATGGAGACCTGCCCAAACCCCTCAGGGCCGTCCTTGGAGCACTGGCCACTGGCAAATACAAAGTTTGGCTTCCCCGGGCAGGGGTGGCAATGTCACCCAAGAGCAGGCTGGAGGTGTGGCACAGGCACCCAGCAGAGCAGCCCGGCACAATTAAGCAGCATTCTTATTCACGTCATCCCCTGGCTTTGGCATGGCTTTTATTGCTGTCATTACAAAGACAGATATTACTTTTGGATTGACTCACTTGATGGGTTGATCAGCACTTTGTTGTAGCCTCCAGTTATAGCGCTTTTTATGGCAGCCAGAAGAACTTAACCATTAGCACACTATTAGGAAAAACACTGGCAACTGATTAAGTTGCTGAAGGTCAAAGACATTTTTCTTAATTGCTCCGTGTGTGCTCCCTCCTCCTCCTCCCCCTGCAACGGAGCTGGAGGGAGAATTATTCCCTTTTAACGACAAAGTCACAGAGCAGCGCCTCGGATGTGCCGCCAGATCCCTGGGGAGAGGCTCAGTCCCCACCCCAGATCTTCCCTAAACTGTTACGGACTCGCTGCTGGAATGGAGGCGTGGAGATTTTCAGGGATGAAAGCTGGAAAAGCCGTCAGGGTGATTTACTGGGTACCACACACTGCAGGGGATGGGCAAACGGGGCCAGAATGAAAGGACGTGCCAAGGGGACATCCCCGTCTTTGGAGGGAGACAGGAGAGGATTCTCCAGCCTCTGGGGGAGCTCTCACAATTCCCAGTTGGATTCTCCAGCCTCTGTGGGAGCTCTCACAATTCCCAGTTGGATTTTCCAGCCTCTGTGGGAGCTCTCACAGCTCCAAGTTGGATTTTCCAGCCTCTGTGGGAGCTCTCAAAATTCCCAGTTGGATTTTCCAGCCTCTGTGGGGGCTCTCACAGATCCAGTTGAATTCTCCAGCCTCTGTGGAGGCTTTCACAATTCCCAGTTGGATTCTCCAGCCTCTGTGGGGGCTCTCACAATTCCCAGTTGGATTTTCCAGCCTCTGTGGGAGCTCTCAAAATTCCCAGTTGGATTTTCCAGCCTCTGTGGGAGCTCTCAAAATTCCCAGTTGGACTTTCCAACCTCTGTGGGGGCTCTCACAATTCCCAGTTGGATTCTCCAGCCTCTGTGGGAGCTCTCACAATTCCCAGTTGGATTCTCCAGCCTCTGTGGGAGCTCTCACAATTCCCAGTTGGACTTTCCAGCCTCTGTGGGAGCTCTCACAATTCCCAGTTGGATTTTCCAGCCTCTGTGGGAGCTCTCAAAATTCCCAGTTGGATTCTCCAGCCTCTGTGGGAGCTCTCACAGCTCCCAGTTGGATTTTTCATCCTCTGTGGGAGCTCTCACAATTCCCAGTTGGATTCTCCAGCCTCTGTGGGAGCTCTCACAGCTCCCAGTTGGATTTTCCATCCTCTGTGGGAGCTCTCACAATTCCCAGTTGGATTCTCCAACCTCTGTGGGGGCTCTCACAGCTCCCAGTTGGATTTTCCATCCTCTGTGGGGGCTCTCACAGCTCCCAGTTGGATTTTCCAGCCTCTGTGGGAGCTCTCAAAATTCCCAGTTGGATTCTCCAGCCTCTGTGGGAGCTCTCACAGCTCCCAGTTGGATTTTTCATCCTCTGTGGGAGCTCTCACAGCTCCCAGTTGGATTTTCCATCCTCTGTGGAGGCTCTCACAGCTCCAAGTTGGATTTTCCAGCCTCTGTGGGAGCTCTCAAAATTCCCAGTTGGATTCTCCAGCCTCTGTGGGAGCTCTCACAGCTCCCAGTTGGATTTTTCATCCTCTGTGGGAGCTCTCACAGCTCCCAGTTGGATTTTCCATCCTCTGTGGAGGCTCTCACAGCTCCCAGTTGGATTTTCCAGCCTCTGTGGGAGCTCTCACAGCTCCCAGTTGGATTTTCCATCCTCTGTGGAGGCTCTCACAGCTCCTAGTTGGATTTTCCAGCCTCTGTGGGCTCTCTGAGTTGTGGCTCCTGCCAGAACAGCCCCACCACAGACGAGAAGAGATCCCAGAGTCTGGGAAAGTCTCTCAGATCAGCTTTGTCATTCTCCCACTTGGAATGCAGCACTTGAGGCGCTTTCCCACCAATTCATGGGGAAAGATGCTCAGCAAGGTGCTCATTCCCTGTTTTCCAGGCTGTGCTCCCAGCGTGCTCCAGAGGCACTCAGGGATGAAATTCCCAGCCCAGGCTGAGCCAGTGGCACCTCCCTCCCTCTCCCCAGCACAGGGGACAGAGAGTTTCCCCCGTGGGATCCAGGATGTGTCACCTGGAGCTCATTCATTACCCAGCACAGCTAATTAATGCAATTTTAAACTGTCTGATCCCTTAATCTGCTGGGACCATTTCAGTTTTCTCCTCCAGCTCCTCCCCTCTCCCTGCCCACTTGAGCTGAGGAGCCAAAACCACCAAAAGCCATTTCTGTGCTAAAGTCTTTTGTGCTAAAAATCTGCATGGTCCCGTCAGAGCCTCATCCACGGGTTTGGCTGCTCCTGGGGCTGCTCCTCTCAGCTTCATACTGCTTTATGTCACCACATCTTCTCCCAGGCAGAACCAGTTCAACGAATATTAAAAGGGAACAAGTCCCATCAAAAAAAATCCCCAAAAAACCATTGCCTCACCATCCTGATGAGGACAGAGCTGTCCCACGGTGCAGGAGGGAAGTTTGCTGCCCGTGGGCCATCAGGGAAGGGCTTTTTTCCAGGAATTCCTGGAAAAATGGGAGAGTCACAGGCAGGGCACAAGATGTGTATTTTGATGGGGATTGTCAGTAGGAGAAAAGCTGCATCTCCTCAAAGATGCCCCATCATTTATGCTCAGAGCTGCCTTTGGAAGTTGCCTGTTTTCCCGGGTTTTCCACTTAAATGAAGTTTTATTATTCTGCTCTTTCCTGTTAACCTGTGAGAATTTATAGAACACGCCTCCTTCAGCCAATCTTTGTCAGCAAATTCAGTAAGCTCGAGAAGGAGCGCCGTCCTCTCTATCCCTCTTCACCCTAATTAAGATGCTCTTAAGCATCCTCTTCCCTCGGGTGTTACCTAATTAGGGTTTGCAATTAAAGCTGTGCCCCAGGGCTTTGCTCAGAGGTTGGCATCGGTGCAGGCCCGAGCACGGAGCTCCTGCCAGGCTGGGGCTGTCCCCCAGCCCTTGGTGGCACTGAGGGACCTTGTAGGACATCCCAGCAAGGAGCTCTGCCGAGGTTTTGGGAGCAGGGCGTTTCTCAGGATTTCTTTCTCTGGCTCTCACTGCTGAGCTCAAAGTTTCCCCACTTGCACGTGGGGAAACCTCCCTGGAATATTTCCTGTTATTCCTATGTCAAAATTTCCTCTGTTAATTGATCTTAGGGCGCCAAAATCTCTCAAAATCCCCCCAGGGCTTATTTCAGATTTTCCCTCTTTGCTCCAAGACCAGACCCTGTGGAAGAGCTGGAGAGCAGCTCCTCTGGTCCCACCTCCCGAAATGTGGTGTTCCCCTGGTGCCAGGACCCTCTGAGCATCCCAAACAGGGATATTCTCCCTCTGAGACCAAGATCTAACCGGGGCTCCTTCGGGACTTCAGGAAGACAAATAAAAACCCAGGGCTGGCTCAGTGGGAAATGCACGAAATCCTCATTTCCCTCACCCCACTGAAATCAGCCCCAGCAGGACACCATGGAAATTCACCAAAACAGGCACAATTCCAGGTCTGTTCTGGAGCTGAGCAGAAGAGGGGAGAATTTTATCATGGACATTGTACATATTACACAGGAAATTTGAAGTGTTTCGAGGTACTTTTCCCCCCTTCTACGTATAATTCCAGGTCCTTTTTATCATGTGCCTTCGCCATTAAAGTCCCAGGAGAGCAATGGTTTATTGTCACAGAAACATCTGAAGGACTCTGGTTTTCACACCAAGCCCTAGGGTGGAGGCTTGGCCGTGGGAGAGGCAGCTCAGCCAGGAAAAATCAGGGAATAAGGAAAGGCTGGGGCCCGTGCTGAGCCTTCAGCATCTTCACATCATCCTTTAGATGATGGCTTTTGAGCTATAGTAATAATAGCAATAATAATAATAATAACAATAACAAGTGAAAAATGATCCCTTCCTGATGTAAAGCTCTGTCCCTGCCCTGCTGACCCCACAGCCACGGGGCTGGGGAAGGGTTGGACTCAGCAAACACCCCCAGGATCCCTCAGCACGAGGATCCAAACCTATCCCACATCCACAACAACCTGGGGGTAACTTCCCACCCCTGTTCCCAGAGAAATCCGGGAAGGAAGAAGGTGTTGAAGTTAAGGAATGTTGCAGAGGGGTTCACTTTGAACTGAAATCTGCCCAGAACCGTTCCCAGCCTCCCCATCCCCATTCCCACTCCCTTTTCCCATTCCTTTTGGCCATCTGGATCCCTTTCGCTTCACCCACCAAAAAAGGAAAGGAAGTACCATTGACTGTTGTCATTATTTTATTACAAATTATACCTTGAAAATTACTGTCTGAAAAAAAAAAATAGATTTAAATAAATATACAGATTTCAGGATGCTACATCTGGCAGGTGTGCAGTAAGTCACTCAAGGATGGGACATTACACACACGAGGAGATTGACAGAGTACTTTACAGCAGTAGTTTTATTTTAAATTACTCACATTAAACCATGTGCAAAATTTCCTCTGGAACAAACCCTTTCAGGGCTTTCTTCTTTTGGTTTTTTAGAGTGACTCCAACCTTCAGAAGGTCAAAGATAAGAACAGATTCTCTGCAGCTTTGGGGACCAAATGATTAACCTGCTGTTTCATTCACAATACAATCAACTGGTCTGATTTTTTACCCCCTCTCCGGGGCTTAAAGCAAAATCAAGGAATTCTTTTTCTTGTCCATCGGGACTACACTTGCAAAGCCACAGATTTTGGTCCACCACCATCCTCAAGCAGCCTTTCCCAAGCTCCTGTGCAATCCTGGCGTGGGCAGCAGAGGGACCCAGCAGTGGAGAGCAGCTCTTTACCTGCCCTGCCCAGGTGACAGCCCTGGCTTCCTGCAGAGCTCAGGCTGCCCAGGCAAACAAAAGTGCATTTGTGACACAGCTCCGGAGCCGCGAGGCTGCCTTTGGTTGGTTTCTGGGCCCTGGGCTCTGTGTTTTTCCCAGATTTTTCCTTCCCTCCCCTGGGCCAGCAGATCTGGGTTTAAAGCTGAGCCCAAGCTCAGACAGGGCTGTGCTCCCTTACAGAGCTGGGTTGGAAGGGACCTTGGAGATGATCCAGTCCCACCCCCTGTTCCAACCAGTCCTTCCCTCCACATCGTTCCCACCTGGCTGCCCCTCACCTGATGCATTCCCCACCCAGGCTCCCCTTCCCTCAGGACCTGCTACCCCTGGCTGGTCACTTACTGTCCAGAGCCCGACTCGGAGCTGGCCTAAGCCAAGCAGCAAGCCTGGCTTTGTGCGCCCTCTCCGCAGCCTTTCCCTCCAGGCAGGGCTGGAGAAGGGTGGGATGTTCAGGAGCGGGAAGTCCTCACTGAGGGCATGTCCAGGGAGATGAGATGGGGTCACTGACCCACACCAGGGCTCTGCTCACCCTCCACAGCCATGGGGCTGGGGGCTCCTGCACAGACCCCACAGCAGCCACGCCTGGGTTTGGTGCCATCCCTGGGGCCACCGATCCTCAGCTACAGCCAGGACCTTCGTGGAAATCCACCCCAGCGCCTCCTCAGCCAGTGAGTGTCCCTGACTGCTCAGCTGGCTCCAGGTGATGACAAAATAAACGGTTGGTACAAACTGGGAGCTGCTCCACCACGGGAGCCTCGTCCACAGGCAGTGAGTGATGAGAAAACAGTGCAAAGGTGGGCTGGAGGCGGCTCATCCCTGCCTACAGCGAGCAGCAGGGCCGGGCTGAGCCCGGCTCACACAGCTCCCAGGCAGAGCAGCCCGGGCCAGGGACGGGCTCAGCACTGCCCAGAACCCCCCGGCTGGGATTCACCCACCACCCGCGGGCTGAGCCCCTGCCCAGGGCTCCAGGGCACAGTCCAGCTGCTGCTGCTCCAGCACGGCCCTTGCCTGATCCAAAAAGGCACAATTCGGCTCCAGGACACTTCTCTGACTGTATGGAGAGAGAGTTTTTCCCTTTACAGCAGTCCCTTGAGTGCTGGTTGATGCAGCAGGAACACGGAGACTTCCACTTCCTTCCCTTCCACTCGCGGCCTTCCCTTCAGCTCTAACAACCGGCAGCGGAGCTGGTGGCGCCCAAAGGACTCCAAATTCTTCTGGTGAGCTCGACGTGCACCTGTCTTTATCTCTTCTTCTTCCAGATGTTTTTCTCCCAAGGCAGAGCCGGCAGCTGTGCGTCCCTCCGGGAGCGTTTGCCGGAGCGCGGGCTGGACACCCTGAGGTCCCTGGGGACAGAAGGGACACCGTGGTCACTCTCCAGCCCCCCCACACGATGACATTTATCTACCCCTCAGCACGATTGGCTGGGAGGCAGGAGATGGGGCAAGGAAGAGCAGGATTTTCTGCCCACGGCCGGATGAAGGCACAGCGGGGCTCCGTCAAGGTGGCAGAGGGTTCAAGGATGACCCAAAGCGCTGCTTCCCCAAATCTGCCTTTCAGATTTAATTGCCACCAGTTCATTAATCTGCCACCTCCCTTTAGCTCAGTTACACTCCTGGAGTTGTTGCTTCTCCTCACAATTCCTTGATGTGGGGTTAGAAAAGCTCAGTCCTTTGCTCCGAAGTTGCTGCCCAATGAATTATCTCCCTACAGATGCCCTCCCCCTCTCCCTGCTCTGGCCCACATCAGAGGAACTCCCCACTGCAATCAAGAATTTCATTTTATGTGACATTGCTCTGGTTTGGGGAGGGCACAGCTGGAGCCTTCAGTGCCACAGAGAGCAGAAACAGCCGAGTCTCCTCATTTCGAGGAGGCAGAAGCTCAGATCGAGCTGTCACTGCAGCCTGGGGCCACAACCACACATTTTCAAGTGCTCCTGACGAATGTTCGGAGGGGGTTTAGGTTCCCTGCTCACCTGAGAGCCCTCAGCAGCCCGTGATGGAGAGGCCTCGTGGCTCCGCTCTGCAGAGACCTCGCTGATGCTCCAGAGCTCACGGGGAGCTTCAGACTCTGGAGGTACCTAAAGAGCGGGAGGAGAAGCCTGAGCCACCCACAGCCAGGCTGGGGGAGCTCAGGGGGAGCTGGCCCGGTGACAGACAGCTGAATGCGCGGCTTTGAAGGGTTAATTGCAGCTATTTGGGAGCGATTCGCGGCTCACTTTGACTGCTATTCCCCGGTGCCGGAGCTCCTCTATTCACAGGCACATTTAATGATTGGGGATTGCAGCTCTTGCCTGGCTGTGGAATTAATGACAGATCTCCACCTCGCTCCCCTCCCCTCGGCAGCGCTGCTGAAGCTGAACTGGGACCCCACATGTGCCATAATCTGAGGTGGCCACGGGACATGAGGCTGCTGAGTCCCAGCT
The DNA here is from genome assembly GCF_015227805.2 of Hirundo rustica. Lineage (NCBI taxonomy): Eukaryota > Metazoa > Chordata > Aves > Passeriformes > Hirundinidae > Hirundo > Hirundo rustica. Next base: position 5,059,231 of record NC_053474.1, read on the forward strand.
CAGAGCAGTCCTGCTCTGCTCCCTCTGCGCCACGCAGAGGACACGGGTGTCCCAAAAATCCACACCCTCACCTGTCCTGCTCTCAGGGTGCTGCCAGCCCTCCGTTCTGAGCAGGGGACACCGGTGTCCCAAAGGTCCACACCCTCACTCGTCCTGCTCTCAGGGTGCTGCCAACCCTCCCTTCTGAGCAGGGGACACTGGTGCCCAAAAATCCACACCCTCACCTGTCCTGCTCTCAGGGTGCTGCCAGCCCTCCATTCTGAGCAGGGGACACGGGTGTCCCAAAAATCCACACCCTCACTCGTCCCATTCCCAGGGTGCTGCCAGCCCTCTGTTCTGAGCAAGGGACATGGGTGTCCCAAAAATCCACACCCTCACCTGTCCTGCTCTCAGGATGCTGCCAGCCCTCCATTCTGAGCAGGGGACACGGGTGTCCCAAAAATCCACACCCTCACTCGTCCCATTCCCAGGGTGCTGCCAGCCCCCATTCTGAGCAGGGGACACCGATGTCCCAAAGCTCCACACCCTCACTCGTCCCATTCCCAGGGCGCTGCCAGCTCCCCCAGCTCCCCCAGGGCCTCCTGGCAGCAGCAGGGATGGAGGTGGCACTGCTGCCTCTCAGCTCCTGAGGGGACCCTTGTACACCCTGAGCCCCCGGTGACACTGCCAGGGCTCTCATGAGGGGACAAAAAAGCCACCCCAAAAAAGTCCCAGCTGTTGACAAGGAGCAGACACCGCAGCTCCCGAGCCCTGCCCGTCTCCCCTCCCCGGGCAGCCCCAGGGACATCCGCAGCGCTTACCCAGGCCTGCCCTGGCAGAAGGTGGCACAGGAGCTGTCCCTGGAGTGCGAGCACTGGCACCTGCCCGCCGACCTCTTGCGCCGCCTTGGCGGGCTGCCCAAGCCGTAGGGAGCGGTGTGCCTGGGAAAAAACAAAGGAATTCAGCTATGCCACCGGCTCTTTATTGGCCAGCGGGTTTATAACAGGGTCCTGGGAGGCAGCCAAGCCAGTGCCAGCATAATAAAAGACTCATCTATAGGCATAAGGTGAAAAGGTCACTGATAGGTCTGAGCCTTTAAACTGCAGCTCCTCTCCCACCTAACCCTTCCCTGCCGGGAGCTGGCCGCTCTCTGCTGCCGGGGAAGGGGAGTTTTCCCTCCTTGCAGCAGCCCAGGTGCCCGTGCAGGGGCTGCCACACGGGCTGGGCGAGCCGGCAGCTCCCATGGGTGGCAGAGCTCCTGAGCAGCACGGCCCAGCTGAGTGCCCTCCTCCCCTGCAGGTTTAACACACGGCACAGCCCGAGGTGCATCGGGGCCAGAGCAGGTTCTCGTGCTCACAGCCTGCTCCCGGGGCTGCGAGCACGCTCCCGCTCCATCTCTGATGGCAATCTCCTCTCCCAGAGGCTGCAGGATTGGCAGGAACTGCAACAATTCCCCGAGCAAGCAGCGAGCTGTAAACGCATGCCAGCGAGCACGATTCTAACCACACCTGAGCGCATGTGTTGTGCTCCGGTGCGATGGCCATTGGTCTGAAAGCGCCGGGAAAGCTGCTTCGGCATTCCTGAGGGCAGGACTTGGCAGCCACGGGCCCACCACTGTCTCATTAACAATACTGGCAGGCAGCAGCCGGGCTTGCGGCGTGCGAGCGGGGAGAGGAGGAACTTTCCTGACTCGCAGCCGCAACATCTCGGCGTTGCTGCGAGCTCGCAGAGGTGCAAACCTCAGGAAAAGCCGAGCCCGGGAGGAAGCAGCGCCCTGTGCTTTCACCCCGGCCCCCGGGGGTTGGACAAACACCTGAGCGCCAGCAGCAGCAGCAGCACGGTTTGTCCCCTTCCAGGCTCCGTGCACCTCGGAGCAGGTGCTGCCAGAGCCCCGGAGCACCGGGACCCTTTCCCACCCTCCTCGGGTACAGCCCCTGCCCATCAGCAGCGCCAGCCCGCGCTCCCGCTCACCCAGGCGTGTTGACCCAGATGATGTCCAGGTGACAGAAGTAGATGCATTCCTTATCCAGCCAGCTGTTGCAGGAACATCGCTTGCTCCTCGGCAGCGCGGCCAGGTGCGACTCGGGCGGGGGATGGCCCAGACCTGCAGCGGCACAAGGAGGGAGGGATGAGCGGCCCGGCCCGTGCGTGTGTCCCCCCGGAGGGTCGCGGCCATGTCCCCGCGCCGGCCGGAGCGCGATGAGGCTGCGGCTCCTCCGGCACCCGGGGGCTCCCCGGAGCGAGGGTCCCGCACCGCGCCCCGCACATCCCGGGCGCCCCCGGCCCCCTCCCCGCGCCGGAGGGGGGCTCAGGGGGTCCCCCCCCTCCCGTGCGGGCACCCCCGGGACACCCAGCCCCGCTCCAGCCCGGGGCTCACCGGCTTCCAGCAGGGCGCAGAGGGCGAGCGCCAGCAGCACGGCGGGGTGGCTGCCCATGACCGCGGCTCTGCGCTGGCGGCTTTGGCGCTTCTCCGGGGCTTTTCCTCCTTTTCCTCCCGTCCCGGCTCTTCCAGCGGAGCCGCCGAGCTGCGTCTGGAGCCGTCGGGCGCCCGGCAGGTGCTTTATAGCCCCGGCCCGGCGCGTCACCCGCTCCGCCCCCGGGGAACGCCGGGCGCGCTGGGGCGGGCACGGAGCGGAGCCCCCGCTCCTCCCTGGAGAGCTCCTCGGGTTCCTCCGCCTGGGCAGCCCCGGGGGAGAGCGCCGGAGAGTGGGAAGAGTCTCCGGAGCCGGGATGCGGGGAGGGGAGAGCGTGTGCGGAGCGTGCCCCGAGCGGGCTGGGCTGCGGGTACAGGGGGGCTGCAGGCAGGGTCCCCCGGGAGCCCCCCGCATCTCCTCCGGCCCCGGGGGATGCTTTGAAACTGCACAAACCGGACAGAATTCAAGATCAATGACAAGTTTTCGCTTGAAATGCCTTAACCTGGCTTAGTTTAATAAAATGTAATTGATAAACTCACTTGAAATTGCTGCTCCGTTCGTGCAATGACAGTCTCGGCTTTCTCGCCTCTATTTTTTTTCTTTTTTTTCCTCTAAATCAACTTTAAGACTTTTGCTACGTTGAGCAATTCAAATTTCTTGCAATAAATCTGCCCGAGCACTGTCTAATTTCGCTTCAGCATTCTTGTGGCACACTATCTGCACGTTTTTAGGGTGCAAATCATGTGAAGCACAGTCACCTCCTGGCACAGCCCTTCACCTTGCCCGTGGAGTGTCAGGCAGAAGCAGGAAATTCCTCTGGGGAAGCGTTGGGTCCTGACCACGCCAGGGATGGATCACAGCTTCCAGGCACCCTGAATTCCTTGGGACCACTGATCCAGCTTGGAATGGCAGCTCCAGGCACGGCAAATCTTGGGCAAATCCTGCGAGCGGTTTAGAAAAGCGAAATCACCGCGTTTGCCTTTTGCAAGAGGCTCTCGAAAACTTCCCGGGAAAGGGAGTGTATTTTATTTGTTTACCATGAGCAGTTCAGCTTTTTATGGCCCTGTTGTCATGGGCAGATGCAAGGTGGTGGCAATTACAGCCGCAGTGAGGGCTCATGCACAGGAACACGTGTGTGCGGGAAAGGAAAGGGAAATAAGGAAAAGTGCAGGGAGGGAGAGTGAGGAAAACGGCTCCTGAGCCAGAGCTTCTGCTCACAGCAGCCCATGGAAGTGAAGAAAGTGATGACTGCAGTCCTGCAGGCAAAGTCTGGAGGATTTGACATTCCCTTGGTCTGAGCAGCAGAGGGAATCCCTCTCTGTGCTCATGCAAAATGCACACAGGGGGTGTGTGCAGGGAAAAAACACCGGGAGAAAAGAAACTGCCCAGGAGAGCACAGACATTTACAGAGGGCATGAAGTGAGGGGGCACAGAGGCCAGAGAGGATGAAAAATGTGTATATGGGCACGGCATGGAAATACCAGAGTAGAGGATGTGTCAGGCAGAGAAAATCAGGAAGAGTGCAAATGGTAAATTAATAAGAAAGCAAAGACAGTGCTCATAAAACAAAGCAAACAGAGGGAAGTGTTTAACCTCTGTATCAATGCAACAATTATTCTAAAGAAAACAGGGAAACACAAAAGCAGCATTACCTGTCGCTGCCCATGTTCCAGCTGTGCCAAGTTTCAGAGTCATGCCAGAGCTGTGTGTGACATTCCAGATGCCAGCCCAGTGATACAATAAATCTGCCTTGGCTCCCGTTCCTGCGCTCCTCACCCTGGTCACTGCGGGCTGAAAAACGATCCCCTCGACGTGGGGAAGGCAACGCAGCCGTGTTTGCTCACCCCGAGGGGAGGCTGGTGAGTAAATGACATCATTTTGCACAAAAAAGGGCGCTCTCTCTGAAGGGGTGCTGCCGGCGAGGGCTGGGGCAGAACCACGGTGCTGAGGGGATCAGCCCTGTCGCACACAGACCGAGGAAGCACAGTCTCAAGATAACCCCAGGATTTGGGTATCTGGGTTCAAGGAATTTCCTCCACCTTTTGTGGCTGGAGCTCTGTCACCCAGCTCACATTTCCAAGGAGCACCTGGAGCTCCACGTCTGCAATCGGCGTGTGGCTGGAAGTGCCCAGATGTCTGCTGCTATCTGCCTGTCATGCCAGGTGCAAAAACATCTTCACAAACCAGGCCTTTCATCCAGAGATTTCTCAATTCTTGTCTTCATTTCCCATAAATCTCACCAGACTGAAAATGGAGCAAATGTTACACCCTTGTGTTTGTCTGTGTCTGCGGAAGGGAGCTTGAATTCCTTTTTTTTTCTCCAGGAAAAGCCCTCCCGTGCTGAGCAGGCAGCAACCTGAGCAGCACACCTTGGGATGTTTGCCACCAGAACTTCAAAGATCCCAAGGATGTGGGGCTGGGGATGAATGCCACTGTTTCTTGCAGGGATGTGGGAACCCTGCAGAGACGAGGTGGGGTTGGCATTGAATTGGCTTTGAACTGACCCAGCTCTGAGAGCTTTGTCCAGAGCTAAGGAGTTCCTGTGGAGAAACAATGCTTTAGAAAGTTGTTTTGCCTTCAGGGCTTGCGAGGGAGAATGCCCAGACAGAAGGTGAAGCAGCTGCTTCAGCACCAAACAGATCCCCAGAGAGGGACTCAGCGATCTCCAAGGTCTTTCCCAACCTCAGTGATTCCACGGGTCAGTGATTATTCTGACGCCTGTGGTGCTTCCAAGAGCTCCTGCTTGGTTTAGGTTGAATCCCAGAATCTCCTGAGCTGAAGGGACCCACAAGGATCATCCAGCCCAACCCCTGTCCCTGCCCAGACCCCAGCAATCCCCCCTGTGCATCCCTGGAGCGCTGTCCCAAGGCTCCTGGAGCTCTGGCAGCCTCGGGGCCGTGCCCATTCCCTGGGGAGCCTGGGCAGTGCCAGCACCCTCTGGGGGAAGAACCTTTCCCTGCTCTGCAGCCTGAGCCTGCCCTGGCCCAGCTCCGGCCGTGCCCTGGTGCTGTCCCTGTCCCAGAGCAGAGCTGGGAGCTGCCCCTCGGGAGGAGCTGCAGATCCCTGAGCTCTGCCCTCAGTGCGCTCTGCTCCAGCTGGACACTGCAAGTGCCCTCAGCTGCCCCTCCTGTGGCCCCTCCTGACCCTTCAGAATCTTCGGGCACCCTCAAATACCTTTAGATCTCATATTTTGGAGCCCCAACCCCCCAGATGTTCGATCCCCTCACGCTGTGGCCTGGGGGATCAGCCAGCACCGGGAGCCGCGGTTCTCCTTGACCTCCGGAGCACGGAGAACCTGCACAGCTCCTGCCACTGTCCCCGCTGTTCCCCCGATAAGGATCAGGAGCCAGCTTCCCAAGGCCAACCCTCCTGGCACTATCGCCACGCTAAAATCACAAAGGAAAACAACAGTGCTGGAGGAGGGCCGGGCCGCGCTGCACAAACACGGCTCCCAAAGAAGGAACAAAGGCGCGCGCGGGGTCCCGAGTGCCAGAGATGGGCTTTGCCTCCTGCAGTTATTTTTTCCCTTTTGTTTCTGACTGCGGGAGCACATTGTTCGTGTCACTGTGAGGAGTTCCAGGCAGACATGACGAAAGGGACAAAACAGCCCAAGACGGGAGGCGTCCCGTGCGGCCCTCGCGAGCGGCGCTGTTTGGAAACAAGGAGTGAGCAAACAGGAAAGGCCTTTAACCATTGAGCAGTCGGGATCCCGGCGTGCTCTTGGCACCGGCGGGAACAATGGGGTGATGTCACGAGCCAGAATTCCCCACGGTGGGATGGCAGCCCAGCAAATCATCGTAATTCTTGTCCCGGGACATGAGCAACATTTTTCCACCGTTGGTCATCCCCCACGGAGCCGCTGTGAGGAAGTGTAGGAAAGAGACATTGTCAAGTGAGGCTTCCTCTGGGATTTTCGCTGCCCCCCCCTGCCCTCCCCAGCTCGGCACATGGGCTGTAATAAATCACAGCTTTCTGCTGACGGGGAGGATCTCAGCGAGGTGCAGGGAGGCTGGAGGAGATGTTCCACACAGTGAAAAAGGCTGAGAGCCACGGTCGGGATACTTGGAAGGCAAAGGGGCAGAGTTTCCTCAGCTCTGTGGGGCTTTGAGCTGGCGCAGAGCGAATCTGGAGCTTTGCCCTTGGGATTCCAAAGGTGCTGAGGGTGGCCAAGGGCTCAGGAGAGAGTCCTGCACAAACAGCCGTGGTTGGGGAATTTCAATTTCAATTTTTTTTTCAATAATTTCAACAATTTTTTCAACAATTTTTTTATTATTACTTTTTAAGGCTGCTAAACAACATGAACAATACAAAGGCATCCTCCAGATCCCAGTTTCTCCTTATTTTGGCCTAAAGTCAGCTCTGTGGAGAATATCCTGAAGTTCATTTGCAGCATGCAGGCCTCTCCTGAGGCAGCTCATGAATTCCCTTTTGGCTCCTCTCTGTTGGTGGGGACTGGTGCCACAGGAGGGCTGGGCAGCGCTCAGGGCTTGGGGTGGCTTTGTTCTTGGGCTGTTACTGAAAATCCCGACTCACCCCTCCAAGATTTGCTCTACGAGGTCCCAGCTGGTTTCCGTGCAGCCACCCCAGCTCTGGGCTGTCCCAGGGGAGCTGGCATCTCTTGCTGGAGCTGGATGTGGGATTTCAGCAGCAAAAAGGACATGAGTGGGTCCCAGCCAGCGCTGAAGTGCAGCCCTGAAGAGAGAAACACAAAGCCTTGAATGCGTGCGTGGTTTGCTGATAACAGATTTGTCCTGCTCTGTGTTTGTGGGCTGTCTGAACACACCCCAGGGCTGTTTGCCGTGGTCACAGCGGGGATCTTCACGTGTTTTCCTCGTCCTGAGGATGGCAGGGAAGCCCACTGTCCCTCTCAGAGGCCCCAGGCGCTGGCACTGCTGCCTCTGCCCACGGCACAAACACGAGGGGTCTCTGCTGCACGGCTCCACAGGCCCTGGGATGTGCTGGCTCCATCCTTCCCAGGGAGGTGGGAAGGGGCAGAGCCTTGGCAAGGACCCCCTGTGACATCCAGGAGAGCCAGGCTGTGACAGGCCAGGAAGTGCCCGTCCCCACGGCAGGACACTGCCCGCTGCCAAGGGCCAGAGTGAGGCTGACACTTGCCTGGCATGCTGGTGGATTATCCAGATCCCTTCTGCAGTGATGGATTATCCAGTTCTGCTCTCCAGGGATGGGTTATCCAGTTCTGCTCTCCAGGGATGGGTTATCCAGTTCTGTCCCCAGGGATGGATTATCCAGTTCTGTCCCCAGGGATGGATTATCCAGTCTGTTCTCCAGGGGTGAATTATCCAGTTCTGCTCTCCAGGGATGGATTATCCAGTTCTGTCCCAGGGATGGGTTATCCAGTTCTGCTCTCCAGGGATGGATTATCCAGTTCTGTCCCCAGGGATGGGTTATCCAGTTCTGTCCCCAGGGATGGATTATCCAGTTCGTCCCCAGGGATGGGTTATCCAGTTCTTGTCCCCAGGGATGGATTATCCAATTCTGCTCTCCAGGGATGGATTATCAGTTCTGCACTGCAGGGATGGATTATCCAGTTCTGCACTGCAGGGATGGATTATCCAGTTCTGCTCTCCAGGGATGGATTATCCAGTTCTGTCCCCAGGGATGGATTATCCAGTTCTGTTCCCAGGGATGAGGTTATCCAGTTCTGTTCTCCAGGGGTGAATTATCCAGTTCTGCACTGCAGGGATGGATTATCCAGTTCTTGCACTGCAGGGATGGGATTATCCAGTTCTGTCCCCGGGGATGGATTATCCAGTTCTGTCCCCAGGGATGGGTTATCCAGTTCTGCCTCTCCCAGGGAGGATTTATCCAGTTCTGCTCTCCAGGGATGGATTATCCAGTTCTGTTCCCAGGGATGGGTTATCCAGTTCTGTTCTCCAGGGATGGATTATCCAGTTCTGTCCCCAGGGATGGATTATCCAGCTCTGCTCTCCAGGGATGGATTATCCAGTTCTGTTCTCCAGGGATGAGTTATCCAGTTCTGCTCTCCAGGGATGGATTATCCAGTTCAGTCCCCAGGGATGGATTATCCAGTTCTGCTCTCCAGGGATGGGTTATCCAGTTCTGCTCTCCAGGGATGGGTTATCCAGTTCTGTCCCCAGGGATGGATTATCCAGTTCTGTCCCCAGGGATGGATTATCCAGATCCCTTCTGCAGGGATGGGTTATCCAGTTCTGTCCCCAGGGATGGATTATCCAATTCTGCTCTCCAGGGATGGATTATCCAGTTCTGCACTGCAGTGATGGATTATCCAGTTCTGTTTTCCAGGGATGGATTATCCAGTTCTGCTCTCCAGGGATGGATTATCCAGTTCTGCACTGCAGGGATGGGTTATCCAGTTCTGTTCTCCAGGGATGGATTATCCAGTTCTGCTCTCCAGGGATGGATTATCCAGTTCTGCTCTCCAGGGATGGGTTATCCAGTTCTGTTCTCCAGGGATGTTATCCAGTTCTTTCTCCAGGGATGGATTATCCAGTTCTGTTCCCAGGGATGGATATCCAGCTCTGCACTGCAGGGATGGATTATCCAGTTCTGCACTGCAGGGATGGATATCCAGTTCTGCACTGCAGGATGGATTATCAGTTCTGCACTGCAGGGATGGATTATCCAGTTCTGCTCTCCCAGGGATGGATTATCCAGTTCTGTTCCCAGGGATGGATTATCCAGCTCTGCTCTCCAGGGGATGGGATTATCCAGTTCTGTTCGCCAGGGATGAGTTATCCAGTTCTGTTCTCCAGGGATGGATTATCCAGTTCTGCACTGCAGTGATGGATTATCCAGTTCTGCACTGCAGGGATGAGTTATCCAGTTCTGCTCTCCAGGGATGGATTATCCAGTTCTGCTTCTCCAGGGATGAGTTATCCAATTTTCGTTCCCCGGGATGGATTATCCAGTTCTGCACTGCAGTGATGGATTATCCAGTTCTGTTCTCCAGGCAGAAGAGACAAAGCCAGAGGCACTCTCTTGAGGGATCTGGTGACACTTTCCTGCCTGAGAATTTGAATTCCAGTGGCTGCCAGTGGTTTTGGGACAGCAAAGTGGAAGGAGAGGAATGGAAACAAACCCTGATGCCTTTCTGCAGGGCTTTGCCCTTTTTCTGGAGCTCTCAGAAGCCACTGACCAGGGCAAGTTCGGTGTTCCTGGGATTCTGGCACTGAGGGGACGCCCTGGGATGTCCTTCAGGCAGGGAACTCCAGGGCACAGGGGACGTCTGATGGAATGGCCAAACTCTGTCTCCACAAGTGAGAAAGATCCCTTGTGGCAGCTGCAAAGGGATATGGTTGGGTGCTGTGCACACGACGGAGGTGAAATTGCACCAAGATGTCGCACTTTTGTACAAGGCCTGATTTGGAGCGGCATTTGTAATTTTGTCCTTACTTTGTTTTGACCCAGGAAAATCAAATATTATGCAAAAACCCGTTTTCACTGAGCCAAAGGTTTCCAATTCTTGAGGTTCCTAGGGTGCCTCAGGGAGAAATTTGGTCCAGACACCCCATCCCCCCAGAGGGGTTTACAACGAGTCGTGAAAGATCTGGAGAGACATTTGTTTGTATTGGCCAAACGTCTACTGGAGTTCCCTGGAGCTCCCTGCCCTGTGAGACAGGTGATCCGAGGGGTCTGGAGGGAGAAGAAAAAAAGGGAATGTCCATGAGACCTGTGAAATGTCCTGAGCCTGAGGTTGATGGCTGACCCTGGTACACAAATGTCATTAAATTTACACCAAGTGACCGGGTTTGAGTCAGGTAAAAGCAGAGGGGGAGGCAAGATGTGCCCCTGGGACATGAGGCTGGATTAAATCCAGGGAGGCACTGGATAAACTGGGAATATTGGGAATGTATGATCAGCACATTCAGCTTCATGCTGGGCTCTCCTGATCTGTTGGACCTGGATAAAACCTTCAGGAGCAGCCAAGCCTGGTCCCTTATGGCACTGCCTTCTGCTGCTGGCTGTCACAGGCCACACACCTGCTCTGGCTTTCCAGTTACTTTAAAATCATAATAAATGTGCTCCCAGTGACACCTTTCCATCCTGCTCTGGGAGCTCTTGAAAAGAGAAACATTGAAAAAAAATTGCAGCTCTCCCACATCAAGAAATCTCCTGAGGGTTTCGAAAATGTTCAGACTCCAAAGGTTCCCAGCTCCTGCTCCTTTCCTCCCCACCTGGGAAGCAGAGCATGTTCCACCCTTTCTCTGTGGATGGGAAAGGGAATATTTGCAGTCAAGAAGGGTTTTTTTTTAATAAAGTGAATGACAATTACAGCCAGTCCCGTGTGCCTGCCCGATCACACATTTCTGTGCCCAAAAGGCAAGAAAAGCAAAGTGCAGAGTGTGTTTAAACAGCCCTGTGGAGACATTCCTCGTGTGTTGAGTGTTCATTGGAACACTTTAACAGGGATGTCTGTCTTGACTCCACCCTGATGGCTGAACCCCTCCAGCTTTCCAGCACGATGAGTGACCTGGAATTTATAATTACAATAGGTGTCATGCAATTAATCACCACCTGGGAGCTGCCTCAGTGCTCTGGGAGCCCCAGCCTCTGCAGCAAGTGCAGGAGAGGAGCTTGTGCAACAGGGCTGCTTCCAGCTGGGACAAGCCTGGTGGGGCTGCTGCCACCTGGACAGGCACAGATCCCCCTTCTCCAGGTGCTCCAGGGTCAGGCACAGCAAGGGGAACCGGGTCAGATGCCAGCACACAAAGCCACTTCAAGCAATCAACTTGGAAACGTTCGGCAGCTTAAATCCATTCCTGACCTCTCCTTCTGGGATACGTTTTCTAGGGGAGATGTGTGGGGTAAACTGGGGTAAGAGAGCTGCAAAAATCTGTCAGGGCCAGAAATTCATGCAGTGAACAAGGGGAGAAGTTAAAGAGAGAATCCCAGGCTGGTTTGGGTGGGAAGGGACCCTAAATCTCATGGGCAGGGACACCTCCCAGTGTCCCCATGGCCAGCCTGGCCTTGGGCACTGCCAGGGATCCAGGGGCAGCCACAGCTGCTCTGGGAATTCCATCCCAGCCCCTGCCCACCCTCCCAGGGAACAATTCCTGATTCCCAATCTCCCATGCAGCGCTGCCCTCTGGCACTGGGAGCCATTCCCTGTGTCCTGTCCTCCAGGCCTTGTCCCCAGTCCCTCTGCAGCTCTCCTGGAGCCCCTTTAGGGCCCTGCCAGGGGCTCGCAGCTCTCCCTGGAGCCTTCTCCTCTCCAGGGGAGCACCCCCAGCTCTCCCAGCCCGGCTCCAGAGGGGCTCCAGGAGCTCCTCTGGGCTCTCTCCAGCAGCTCCAGGCGCTGCTGATGTTGGAATTCTGAGCTCTGCAGGTGTGGAATCACCTGAGCAGGGCAGAGGGGCAGAATCCTCTCCCTCACCTGCTGCTCAGGATTCCTTGGATGCAGCCCAGGACATGGGGGTGGTTTTGGGGGGCTGCAAACCTTCACTGCTGAGCTTTTCACCGCCCCAAAATCCCCAGTTCCTTCCCCTCAGGGCTGGTTCTGATCCACCCCCCGGTCCCTCGGGATTCCCCAGGTGCAGGACCTTGCACTTGGCATCTTTGAACCCCCCGAGGTTTCTCCCAGGCCCCCCCCCTCCCCAGCCTGCCAAAGTCCCCTCTGGATGGTGACATAAAGCTCGGAGAAAAGCGAGGAAAACAAACGGAATGCAAGTGCAAGTGTCTGCCCTTTACACCTCAGCACTTTAATAGGGGGTTAATTATTAATTATCGATATGGTTTATTGGTGCATCGGGGCATTGATTGTGCCGCCCGCAGGACGGATCCCATTGTTCTGAACAATGTGCAGATCCACGGGAGCACCCAGAGGGGTTACAAAGGTTTTCCAGAAAAAGTGCTGATGCTGAAGCACTAAAAATTATGAACACTGAGAATATCTCGCTTTTCCACCTAAATTAGGGGCCGGAGAAGGAATTAACTCTTGAGTTTTCGGATTCTTTTTACTTTCGGTAAAGTTATTCCAGCTCCCAGCTTTGCAATTTGTTGCAAAATGATTGAATTTGTTTAATTTTCTTTACTGAAGGACTCAAAACTCTAGTGGAAAAAAAACACATTCTCCTGTCAAAATACCACATTTTAATCAGACTTGCAACTTTCCAAAACATCTTTTTTTTTTTTAAATAAAAAAATCAGAAACACTCCATTTGGAGGAAAAAAAAAAAAAAACCAAAAAAACAACAAAACTGCAAAAACATCTCCAAGATGGTCATAATTTCCATCCAGCTCTTTCTGGGAGGCGATGAGAGGCTCCAGCAGCAGATCAGTCAGGGAAGGAAACAAGGAAAGTTGTACGAGAAAGTTTAATTAAAGTGAGAGTAATTAGGTGCTGAGGAATCCCAAGGAGGACTTGGCACGGGATCAGTCTGGGCAGTGTCTTCTTGCTGGATGTCTCTGCCCTTGGCCAGATGGAGCTGTAATTTCGGTTACTGGTTAACCAGTTTTTGCCATGAAATTCCATTCTTCCAGCCTGGAACTCTGGGGATTCGACTCCAAGTCCAGAGGGATCAACGCTGAGGGGAGCAACACGATTTTCTGCCCCGCTGGAAATTCTGTGATTTTTCTATTCCGACCTAAAATGACGTGATGCTGTTTGGAGCTTCATATTTTAAAAATAATAATAATAATAATAATAATAATCCCAGACGCAATTTTATCTCGGGTCGCAGGAATGTGTTACTGTGAGCAAAAATTGCATTTTTTTTAATATCTTAAACAACATTTTAGCGGATTAAAACAAGTGTTGCCGTTTGAAATCTAAATTTAAACCCAACAGCGGCACAGCCCGTTCCAAAGCTGATATGAGGTGTTGCAAAACCCACAACAACTGCTGATTTTGTGACCTCTGCTGCTGGTTTGGTGGTTTCAGAACAATCAGCAGGATTGTTTGGAGAGGATTGTGGAGGATTGATTTGTAAAGGATGTTTGTCAACACTGGCTGAGGTTGTGGGGAAGGGAAGGGAAGGGAAGGGAAGGGAAGGGAAGGGAAGGGAAGGGAAGGAAGGGAAGGGAAGGGAAGGGAAGGGAAGGGAAGGGAAGGGAAGGGAAGGGAAGGAAGGGAAGGGAAGAGACGAGACGAGACGAGACGAGACGAGAAGAGAAGAGAAGAGAAGAGGAGAAGAGAAGAGAAGAGAAGAGAAGAGAAAGAGAAAGAGAAGAGAAGAGAAGAGAAGAGAAGAGAAGAGAAGAGAAGAGAAGAGAAGAGAAGAGAAGAGAGAAGGAATCTTGTTTTGTCTCTTTTCCCCAGGAATTCCCTGGCTGTTGTGCTGGTTCTGAGCTCTCCAGCCCCAGCTGATGGAGCAGTTTTCCATCAGGAGCTTCTGGGCTGGAGCCTGGGGCTGCCCTGGGTGGTTTTGCTCTGAAGGCCACACTTTGATTATGTCTGACATCCCCTGGATGCCACAAACCCACTCCTTTGTCCCTGGAGATAAAGGAAATCAGGGAGAAAACAAGATGAGGACAGAGGAGGTGAGAGGAGTCAGCTCCCCATGGGTTTTTTACTATTTATAACCTCAGGGATGCCCCAAAATATCCCTGGCTGTGCTGGCATGAATCATGTGGGGATGCACATTCCTGCTGCTCAGCATTCCCTGCACATCCCAGGGTCTCACCTGCTGAGGGACAAGCTCGGCCCTGGGGGAGCTGGAAACCCAAAAATCCTCTTAATCCCCTTTGAGCACTCAGGCCACAGCCACTGTCAGCTCGGGGCAAACCCAAACCTTCCCCCGGCTGGGTTCAGCCCCTTGGGGTGCAGCTGATGCCACAACCTGCGGCTCCTGGAGGGGAAAAGCTCAGCCCCGGACACAGCTGTCACCCCTGGTGGGGTCACCAGCCCTGCAGGTGTCCCAGAAACTAAGGATGTGGCTCGTGGGGCCATGGGCTGATGGCTGCAGTGGATCCCGGAGGGATTTTCCAACCGTGCCAGTTCTGATTCTGTGATCAGGGTGCAGGGCCAAGCCCGGCGGGGCTGCCAGGGCCGGTCCCAGCCCATCCAGGGGGTTCTTGGCATCCAATCCCAACGGAAATGTAGAACCCAAGTGGTTAAAGCAGGGAACAGCCTCCTTAAATCACATTGTCAAGCAGCTGGAGGAAGTCACAGGAAATTCAGCCATCCTTGGAGCAGCCCCCGCCTCTTTTTTTTGGGCTCCTCCTAAGGAAATTCTGGATAATTTCACTGGAACCCAAATAGCCCCCAGCCCTTCCGTAATCCCCAGTGCTCTGTGCTGAGCTCCGCTGCTCCAGTGCCCCAGAGCTGCCCCCACACTGCTCCCCCTGGTCCCCAGATCATCCCCTCTGCTCCTGCCCGGCCCCAGCTCTGTCCCCGCGTCCCTTTGTCCCAGCTGCAGCTCAGGTGCTCCTCTCACTGCTCTCCCCACACCCAAATATCGGCTCCACTTCTCTCTCCTCAATAACTCTCATCCCTCTGCCACAGAAATGGTCAAATTTCCTAAGCTGATTATTGCCCAGCGCTGTAAATCCACCACACTGGAAAACCGAGGTTCAGCCCCACTTTTTCTGCTGCTCCTTCTCCAGAGCCCGGGGAAAGGCCAAAACACAGATTTTTCAGTTTTAAGCTTCTCCCGCCAGCGTGGCAAGATGAGGATGCTTTAGAAACAGGGGTTTTCAGAGGTGATTTTGTCTCGGATGGTAAATCCACAGGTCAGGGCTCAGGGAAGGCCCAGCCTGAGCAGAGAGCCGCCTAAATCAGTGGGAAACGCAAAGGACGGGGTTATGCACCAGGGGAATGTGAGCTGGGAGTGTTCTCCGGAGGTTCAGCACCAGAACTGCTCATTTATCCCAGGAAAAATGAGGTACTGGGAGAAAGATCTTAAGGTCTCTTCTCACACTACTCAGTAGCCCATTTACCCCAAACTTCTACTTTAACCAGCGCTTAGTTACTTGTGCAAGGCGAGATACAAAAATCCCACCTCAGAAAATCTCATTTCTCCCTCCTGGGGTGTGGGGGGGCCCTGGAAGAGCCAGGGCACAAAGCAGGTGAGGCAATTCCCAGCCGGCCTCTCCCGCAGCCCAGGGAAGCGCTGTAACCACGGCGCTTTGAGGCTTGCTGCTCTCACACACGTCTGAGGGCTCGGCCCTGCCTCTTTTGTGTGGGTTTGGCAAGCCCTGCACATGCCTCATGGGCCGGGTCTTGCCAAGCTGGCGGGGACTGGGGCACGCCGCGCCGGCAGCTCCCGCGTGCGCAGAGCTCGATCCAGAGGGGATTAAAGCGCTCAGCCCTCGCATGAGGCATCCTCGAGAAACCTAAAACCTCGGGGTGCCACCTAACACTGGGGGTGCGCTGGGCCGTGGGCGCTGACGTTCCTCCCCACGCCACTGGCGCCACGCGGCGCCCTGCGGGCAGACACCCTACACGGGGTACGTGCGCGTCCTCATGGCGCTCGCCGGCCTGCCCGCGCCCTTCCTGGCACGGCAGAGCTGTCCCCGCTGCCTGGCGCTCCTCAGGGTCACAAACTCTGCTCCTCGGGATCTCCGAATCACTGAGGTTGGAAAAGCCCCCCAAAGGTCATCGCCCCACGTTCCCCCACCAAACCACAGCCTCTTCTCTCGGTGTTTGGACTCTTCCAGGGATGGAGACTCCCCCACTGCCCTGGGCAGCTCTGCCAATGCTTCACCAACTTTTCCACAAGGAAATTTTCCCTAAGATCCAATTTAACCCCCCCGTGGCACAACACGAGGCTGCTTCTCCTCATCCTGTTGGTACCTGTGAGAAGAGAGCACCCGGCTGTCCCCTCCTGTCAGGGACTTGTGCAGAGCCACAAGGGATCCCCTGAGCCTCCTCTTCTCCAGGCTCAGCCACTTCCCAGCTCCCTCAGGAATTCTCCAGCCCCTTCCAGCTCCATTCCCTGCCCTGAACTCGCTCCAGCCCCTCCAGCCCCTCCGTGTTTCAAATACAGCACAAGGCACCTTGTGAGAGGCTCTTTCTCCTCCTTAGGAAGTAACTCAGAGCTTCCAAGGCTCCTGAGAGCACCCGGTGACCAGCAGGGGAATTCTCATCCCGGGCAGGAGGCTCAAACACGGCCGGGGAGAAGCTGCAGCACTCCCTGCGCGTCCAACGCCCCTGGTTCACCTGCAGCGTTTGCACCTCCACACCTGGCTGCTAAAACCCCTCTCCAGAGCCCCCCTGCTCCTCCTGGGAGCACCTGAGGGTGCAGCCGAGCCCCGGGCAGGATCTGCTCCCCATTTTGGGCAGGGGTTCAGCAGCACAGGGCAGGGACAAACCCTGGTAATGCCGGCAAGCAGGGTGGGGGTTGGATGGATCCCCAAAAACCGACTGTGCCTGACGCCAGGAGCAGCGCAGACAGGATATCCCTGCAGGGTGTCTCTGCAGCAGAGGGGCTGGCCCGACCTGTGCACAGGGGGCTTCGAGCCAGCAGGGGTTTTTGTCGTGTAAGAGAACAAAACAAGACGGGACAAAAGTAGTTTTCATGAGAGGAGCGTGCGAGTGAGTGTGTGTGAGTGAGTGAGTGTGTTTGTGTGTGAGTGTTTGAGTGAGTGTGTGTGTGTGTGAATGAATGTGTGAGTGTGAGTGAGTGAGTGTGTGAGTGTGTGTGCTCCCTATCTGCAGGGAAGGGAGCAGGAATTGGCTGCCTGAGCTGAAATCCAGCACTGCTGCAGACCGGGACACTCGTGACACACACACAGGGACCCTGGGAAATCTCCCCTGCCCCAAATCCCACAGAAATCCCACAGAAATCCCGCAGCTGAGGAGGCAGAAGGTGTTTGCAGGGTTGGGTGGGTGGTTGCAAACTGGTCCCCCCTGGGCTGGAGGCAGCGGGGAGAACTCTGGTGAGGGGTTGTTTGAGCAGCTGCTAAAGATGAATTCTGGGCAAGGCCTTGCGTCCTCAGGCTGCAAATTAAAGGTAATTGGGTGTTATCACTCCTTGGAACTGATTTACGGTGGAATTTCATGGAATCATGGAATGGTTTGGGTTGGGAGGGACATTAAATCCCACCCGGTGCCACCCCTGCCCTGGCAGGGACAGCTCCCACTGTGCCAGTGTCCAGCCCGACCTTGGGCACTGCCAGGGATCCAGGGGCAGCCACAGCTGCTCTGGGAATGTGGTTGCCCACAACAGAGAAGAATTTCTCCCAGATTTTTAATCCCACCCTCTTTCATTTCAAAGCCATTTCCCCCCATCCTATCGAGGCAAACAGCGGCACCTCCTCCTCTTTTCAGCCCCACCAGAGGGGAGAGTGCACAAACCAAAAGCCAAGGTCTCCCAGGAGTGACCTGTGCAGGAGAGCTCCTTCCTGCAGTTTCATTGCCTGTGAGAATAAGGGGAGGAAAACTGAGTACAGGGAAGAGAGGACTTAGAGGGGAAGGCTCCAGAGAGAGCTCCGAGCCCTAAAGGGGCTCCAGGAGAGCTGCAGAGGGACTGGGGACAAGGCCTGGAGGCACAGGACACAGGGAATGGCTTCCAAGATGTTTTCAGGAGCCTGCATCAAGGAGGCCCCAAGAGTCTGGATGAGAGAGATGTGTCTGAAAGATCATCCACAGCAAAAAAAGTGACCAGGAGTGTGTCTGACAGGGGCTGAGCATCCCGAGGCAGGGACTTGGGGGGACACTGTCTGTCAGGGGACTCCAAACACAGATTCCTCTGAAGTGGTGGAGGGGAGAACCAGAGCCTTTGTTGCTGTCTGTGCCCTGTGAAGCTCTGTCCACTGCACAAAGGTCATTTCAGAAAAGCCTTCCTGAGCCCTGCTTTGGTCTGACTTGGTGTGGAAGGCACAGAAAGTCAATTTTCCCTTTCTGTGGGTGCCCTGGGAGCCCCAGCGCAGTCTGGGAGCTCTCCCCGTGCTCCCAGAGGGATTGAAGGTGTTCTCTGGGCACAGCAAGAGGGAAAGGGCTCCAACAGGAACAGCTTTAGAGCCCACTGCTCGCATTCAAGTTGGAAGAAACCTTAAAACTCATCCAATCCCACCCGGTGCCATGAGCAGGGGCACCTTCCACCATCCCAGATAGCTCCTGGGGCTGCAGTCAGGGCCCAGGAGAGGCTGTGAACGCTCTGGGTGCTCAGCTGTGACTCAGCCATCCCTGACCTGCTTTTTGTCCAAATCCCCGCGGTTTTGGGGCTCTCACCTGCGGAATTCAGAGGCAGCCATCGGGGCTGCTCTGCGCAGGGAGCTGCAGGCAGCAGCAAACGCCTGCTGTGCTGTGGCTGCCTGGACATGAAGCAGCAGAGCCTGGGCCGGGGATGTCAGAGGGATGAGGGGAGGAGGGAGGATCTGCCCTGGGTGAAGGAGGGAGCTGTGGCAGCCCTGGGAGGCACTGATTTACCTGCCTGGTGACGGAGGCCAGCTCGGGAAGGGGCTGTGTGCTGCAGACGGGCGGCCAAACCCCAGCCTGGGCGAGCACGAGGCGCTGGGAGCGGCAGCTCTGGGGTGACAATTCACGGAGAGCACACTCCTGCAGCCAGGAGAATTCCTCACCCAGCCCGGGGTGCCCTGGCAGAGCAGGACCTGCTGCTCCCAGATTTTCCCAGGGTTTGTGTCCCAGGGATTGGAGCAGGAACCACAGGGACAATGTCACTGCTGGAGGTGGCTGTGTCACAGCACGAGGAGGTCACAGGGATGGTGAAGAAGAGAAGATCATGGAAACCTGGAGTGGTTTGTGTTGGGAGGGACCCTAAAAGTCATCCAGGGACATCCCAGGTTGATCCCACCTGGCCTTGGGCACTGCCAGGGATCCAGGGGCAGCCACAGCTGCTCTGGGAATTCCATCCCAGCCCCTGCCCACCCTCCCAGGGAACAATTCCTGATTCCCAATCTCCCATGCAGCGCTGCCCTCTGGCACTGGGAGCCATTCCCTGTGTCCTGTCCCTCCAGGCCTTGTCCCCAGTCCCTCTGCAGCTCTCCTGGAGCCCCTTTAGGCCCTGCCAGGGGCTCGGAGCTCTCCCTGGAGCCTTCTCCTCTCCAGGGGAGCACCCCCAGCTCTCCCAGCCTGGCTCCAGCCCTGGATCAGAGCAGTGGCTGCAGCTTCTTCCCCACCCTGTCACCTTGTGCAAGCCAAAGAAAATCCCAGGCTGAGGTGCAGCACTGGTTTTTGTGATACTGGCTGACCTCAGAAGTGCATCAGCACCAGGCAAAGGAAAATGATTGCAAATCTTATTAAAATACTCTCGAAATTCCTGGGTTCTGGAATTGCATGGTTTGAAAGGAGGTTTCTTATTCTGTGTTGCTTTAACATAAAACTGTGAAGCCTAACTCAGAAACAAATATAATTATCAGAGGAGCTCTCCAGCCAGTTTTAGAGGAGAATTTGGGGATGCAGCCTGGAGGGGAATTCCTTCTGGAGCAACACCTGTGGCTACTGCAGTGAAACTCAATGGGACAGGGACAGCACCAGGGCACGGCCGGAGCTGGGCCAGGGCAGGCTCAGGCTGCAGAGCAGGGAAAGGTTCTTCCCCCAGAGGTGCTGGCACTGCCCAGGCTCCCCAGGGAATGGGCACGGCCCCGAGGCTGCCAGAGCTCCAGGAGCCTTGGGACAGCGCCCCAGGGATGCACAGGGGGGTTGCTGGGGTCTGGGCAGGGCCAGGAGCTGGGCTGGGTGATCCTTGGGGTCCCTTCAGCTCAGGATGTTCTGTGGCTCTGTGATCCCCATGCAGGACCCCCACTGAGGTTTGCAGTTGGTTTCAGGGCTCTCACTCAGGTTCCCAGCAGATTTCAGTCCCCTCACTCAGGTTTGCAGTTGGTTTCAATCCCCTCACTCAGGTTTGCAGTGGATTTCAGTCCCCTCACTCAGGTTTGCAGTGGATTTCAGTCCCCTCACTCAGGTTTGCAGTGGATTTCAGGGCTCTCACTCAGGTTTGCAGCAGGTTTCAGTCTCCTCACTCAGGTTTGCAGTGGATTTCAGTCCCCTCACTCAGGTTTGCAGTGGATTTCAGGGCTCTCACTCAGGTTTGCAGTTGATTTCAGTCCCCTCACTCAGGTTTGCAGTTGATTTCAGTCCCCTCACTCAGGTTTGCAGTGGATTTCAGTCCCCTCACTCAGGTTTGCAGTTGATTTCAGTCCCCTCACTCAGGTTTGCAGTGGATTTCAGGGCTCTCACTCAGGTTTGCAGTTGATTTCAGTCCCCTCACTCAGGTTTGCAGTGGATTTCAGTCCCCTCACTCAGGTTTGCAGTTGATTTCAGTCCCCTCACTCAGGTTTGCAGTGGATTTCAGTCCCCTCACTCAGGTGTGGAGTTGATTTCAATCCCCTCACTCAGGTTTGCAGTGGATTTCAGGGCTCTCACTCAGGTTTGCAGCAGGTTTCAGTCTCCTCACTCAGGTTTGCAGTTGGTTTCAGTCTCCTCACTCAGGTTTGCAGTGGATTTCAGGGCTCTCACTCAGGTGTGGAGTTGGTTTCAGGACCTCCCAGCTGTTGTCTCCTCCTCACAGAGCCTCCGTGTGTCCCTGGGCTGTGCCTGGTGCTGGCGTGGGGCAGCCAGAGGCACGGCAGAACCTCTCCCAGGCGATGCTCCCCAGCACGTAGGTGCGAGGAGAGCCATGGGAGGCTCCACGTTCCTCAGCTCTCAAGAGGCAAACACCTCCACGTGGTCAATCCGAAAGAAAAAAAAAGAGCATTTTAATCCACTGAGATGCTTCGTTTGGCCTTGACACAAAGCGCTGAGAGGGGATAAAAGCTTCTGTGAGGACAGGCCCGATGGGAGGATTATCTGCGGCGCTTTGGGAAAGGCTGGGGCTCTGCAAACACTCCCAGGAGGGAACAAAAGCATCTCTTGCGGTGAGCGCTGCGTGCCCCGGGCCCTCTCCAGCCCTGATATGCAAATGCCAGCACACGCGGCCGCGCTTGGCACCTTCTCCGCACCAATTTTGGGCACGGCTCTGTGCGTGACTCGGGGCTGACTCAGCACGCAGGAATTACGGGCGCTCTTTGTTCTGGCGGCTCATCGAAACACGGACGTGCCGGGTGACAAAGCCGGCTTTGGCAGCGGGGAAACAGCCGGGCCTGGGAGGTGAACGGGTGACACAACCGGCTCCGGAGGGCGGGCAGGCGGGGACAGCGAGGGGGAGAGCCGGATCCGGGGTGCCGAGCTCACCTGGGGGGTGCTGAGCTCACCTGGGGGGTATTACATTCACCTGGGGGGTGTTCATTCATCTGGGGGGAGCTGAACTCACCTGGGGGGTGTTCACTCACTTGTTGGGTTTTATTCACCTGTGGGGTGTTCACTCACTTGTTGGGTGCTGAGCTCACCTGGGGGGGTGTTCACTCACCTATGGAGTGTTTTATTCACCTGTGGGGTGTTCACTCACCTGTTGGGTGCTGAGCTCACCTGGGGGGTGCTGAACTCACCTGGTGGGTGTTCACTCACATATAGAGTGTTTTATTCACCTGTGGGGTGTTTTATTCACCTGTGGGTTGTTCACTCACCTGTTGGGTGCTGAGCTCACCTGGGGGGTGTTCATTTATTTATGAGGTGTTTCATTCACCTGTAGGGTGCTGCATTCACCAGTGGGGTGTTTCCTCACCTGTAGGGTGCTGAGACCACCTATGGGGTGTTCACTCACATATAGAGTGTTTTATTCACCTGTGGGGTGTTCACTCATCTGTTGGGTGCTGAGCTCACCTGGGGGGTGTTCACTCACCTACGGAGTGTTTTATTCACCTGTGGGATGTTCACTCACCTGGGGGGTGCTGAGCTCACCTGGGGGGTGCTGAACTCACCTACGGAGTGTTTTATTCACCTGTGGGATGTTCACTCACCTGGGGGGTGCTGAGCTCACCTGGGGGGTGCTGAACTCACCTGGTGGGTGTTCACTCACCTGTGGGGTGTTTTATTTACCTGTGGGTTGTTCACTCACCTGTTGGGTGCTGAACTCACCTGGGGGGTGTTCACTTATTTATGAGGTGTTTCATTCACCTGTAGGGTGCTGCATTCACCTGTGGGGTGTTTCCTCACCTGTAGGGTGCTGAGATCACCTATGGGGTGTTCACTCACCTATGGAGTGTTTCATTCACCTGTGGAGTGTTCTCTCATCTGTGGGTTGTTCATTCACCTGTGGGGTGTTTTATTCCCCTGTGGGATGTTCACTCACCTGTTGGGTGCTGAACTCACCTGGGGGGTGTTCACTTATTTATGAGGTGTTTCCTCACCTGTAGGGTGCTGCATTCACCTGTGGGGTGTTCACTCACCTATGGAGTGGTTTATTCACCTGGGGGGTGTTCACCCACTTGGGGGGTGTTTCCTCACCTGTGGGGTCCTGAGATCACCTATGGGGTGTTCACTCGCCTATGGAGTGTTTTATTGACCTGTGAGGTGTTTTATTCACCTATGGCGTGTTCACTCACCTGTGGGGTGTTTTATTCACCTGGGGGGTGTTTTATTCACCTGTGGGGTGTTCACCCACCTGTGGCAGCGTGGATCCTCCATCACATCCACGGAACACGGGTCACCAGAGAGGAGCAGATCCTGCCTGGGGCTCGGCTGCACCCTCAGGTGCTCCCAGGAGGAGCAGGGGGGCTCTGGAGAGGGGTTTTAGCAGCCAGGTGTGGAGGTGCAAACTCTGCAGGTGAACCAGGGGCGTTGGACACGCAGGGAGTGCTGCAGCTTCTCCCCGGCCGTGTTTGAGCCTCCTGCCCGGGATGAGAATTCCCCTGCTGGTCACCGGGTGCTCTCAGGAGCCTTGGAAGCTCTGAGTTACTTCCTAAGGAGGAGAAAGAGCCCCTCACAAGGTGCCTTGTGCTGTATTTGAAACACGGAGGGGCTGGAGCAAGTCCAGGGCAGGGAATGGAGCTGGGAAGAGTCTGGAGAATTCCTGAGGGAGCTGGGAAGGGGCTGGAGAGTTCCTGAGGGAGCTGGGAAGTGGCTGAGCGTGGAGAAGAGGAGGCTCAGGGGATCCCTTGTGGCTCTGCACAAGTCCCTGACAGGAGGGGACAGCCGGGTGCTCTCTTCTCACAGGTACCAACAGGATGAGGAGAAGCAGCCTCATGTTGTGCCACGGGGGGGTTAAATTGGATCTTAGGGAAAATTTCCTTGTGGAAAAGTTGGTGAAGCATTGGCAGAGCTGCCCAGGGCAGTGGGGGAGTCTCCATCCCTGGAAGAGTCCAAACACCGAGGGAAGAGGCTGTGGTTTGGTGGGGGAACGTGGGGCGATGACCTTGGGGGGCTTTTCCAACCTCAGTGATTCGGAGATCCTGAGGAGCAGAGTTTTGCTGAGTTAGGGTGTGGAATCCTGTGCATCTTCCCAAGGGATTAGCTGAGCTCAGGAAATCAGCTGTGACCACCGTGGCCAGGTCCCTGCAGGAAGGGACTGAACCCTCTGCCAGTTCAGTCAGGCAAGTGGAGCCTCCCATCCCAGCCAGAGGAGATCCAGAGCTCTGGGGAACAGATTTTAACCTGAACAGCTCAAAGACAAAGTGAGTGCTTTGTCAGGAACCTGCTCCAGTGGGGTGCAGAGGGCTGGGGCTGGTGAAGGATTTCTCTCTGCAACGGTGTCTTGGGCTGCAGTGCAGGATGTGTTCTATTCCTGATCTGTTGAAATCAGTTAAGAGCTGTTTTCTTTATCTCATAACTCCAGGGGAGGGGGCCGGTGCCTTCTGTCCATGGGCAGCTGTTAACCCAGCTGTGGCAGTGTTCTCACCCCTCCCAGCCCCTCCTCCCTGCAGGGATCTCTGCTGTTCCTGGGCCATCCAGGCTCACTGCATGCCTGAGACAATGCCATCAGCCATTGGGAGATGCTGCACCCAGGGGAGGAGCCCGGCATTCCCACCGGGATCACACCTGGCATTCGGAGCACCAGCACAGCCTGTGTGCCCGGGATTGCCAGAGGAACACCGGAGCCATCTCAGCACCGCTGGAGCCTTCTGCAGGATCATCTCTGCTCCACCAGAACCACACCTGGCACTGCAGGAGGGCTGCATTGGGCTGTGACCAGCGCCCTGAGCAACAGCGGTCAGGTCCTGCTCTGACTCTGAAAGGGTTTTTCTTTTTGTTTGTTTGCTTTTTTTGTACTACCACATTTATTTTTTTTAAATATTCCTAGTAAAGGACTGTTATTCCCATATCTTTGCCTGAGAGCCCCTTAATTGCAAAATTATAATAATTCAGAGGGAGGGGTTTTTACATTCTCCATTCCAAGGGAAGCTCCAGCTTTTCCCTGGCAGACACCTGTCGTTCCAAACCGAGACAAATGAGCAGCAGGGGAGGACACGAGGAGCCCTGTTCCTGCAGGGGTTCCTGGAGGGCAGCAGGGCACCGCTGTGTGCTCACAGCCGTGACTTCAAGCTCTGTTTGCTGTTCTCACAAAGGATCACAGACAAACCTGCCTTGCTCCTAAAAGGCCGTTAATCCCCGGGGCTGCCGTCTGCAGTCCCTGTAAAACGCACTCCAGGGGTGGGAATGGGCATAGCCGGGTTCATTCCCCGTTTTCTCCCCTGACAGCAGGAGGGACTGCCCAGGAGATCACTGAGTGTCACCTCTGTCTGTGCCAGAGGGGACGGTGGCACTGCCCTTTCCCTCGGGGCACAGGGCCGGGGATGCCGAATGGAAACGTCACCAAAGCAGGATGGCACTGACCTTTGTGCCCCTGGGGCGCTCGGACCTGTTTTCCACACCGCTGTGACCAGCCTGGGTGTCAGCAGGGACACTGAGGTGCTCCCACGGCTCTGAGGGCCGTCCCCACAGCCTGGAATGCCCACACCCGCCCTGCTCCCGCTGCCTTTCCTCACACAGGATCATTTCTGCCTCCAGCAGCGGCTTCGGCTCCTTGGTCAGACAGAATCACTCATCCGCACGATCATTCGAGGTGGAAACTACCTCCAAGGTTTTGGCCAAAAAAGGTGATGGCTCATTCCTGTGACCACGTGTGTCAGAGTCCTCCAGGGGAGGAGGATCTGGAGCCCACAATCGGCTCAATCACCAAGGAACTCCTGATGAAACTGAAAAGTTTAGTGGAGAAGGGAAGGAAATGGTCATTCCATTCCCATTTGCTGATGACAAAGTTCACTATTTTAACCATCCCTGCCCAACTCCAGCCTTGCCCAGAGTGGCAAATCTCCGTTTGATTCTTCTCCTCACTCAGTGCCTTTTTCCCGTTCTGCAGTGGATCAAGATCGGTGCAGGAAGGCTTTGCTGCTGCTTTCCTGTGGCTGCTGCAATCCTGAATTCTTCCCTGCACTCACTCCAGCAGCCCTTGGCATCCTCAGTGCGAAGGTCAGAGGCTGGGCATTATCCTTTGGCAGAAATCCCTGGATAGGGCTGGGAAAAGCTTCCCTTGAGCCCCTCTGACGTCGCCTCCTGCCCAGCACTGAGGCACAGGGCTTGAGTGTTTTGGATGTAAACACCCAATTCCCAAAAATACCCACTCAGGTGGATGGATTTGTCCCTGCTCATGGCAGGAGAAAATATTTAAAGTCCCTCCCGACCCACACCAGCCTGTGATTCCATGAACCCCAAACCTGGATCCCTCTCCAACCTGGGGAGAGCATTTCTGGGCTCGTGCTCTTGCCATGGCTCTCTGGAAATGTCACATTTCCCCCTTCCTACAGCCACCCCGAGGTGGAAGGCATTTTCTGCGGGTTTTCCAGGCTCACATGGGCACCTGTGGGGCTTCCCCGGCCTCTGGAACGCAAATCCCGGGGTATAAATCAGCCCTGATGCCGCCCATTGGAGCAGGGCAGGGGGGAATTCCTTGGAGCATGAGAAGGAACCCGCCCCAGTCCCAGCCTCACGGGGTAATGAGAAGCTCAGAAGAGCGGAAGGAATCTCTGGAAGATCGATATCAATCCCCAGGGGATGCCCCAAGGAGGCAGAAGGACCCTGGGGGGGTCTCATAAATGCTGCTCAGTGTTTGCTTTGCTCCTCGGACAGTCCTGCCCTGGAATCTGCTCCTGCTTTGTTCCTCCGGCCTGGCCAGGATCCCAGTCGGCTCCTCAGCCTGGCCAGTGGGCTCTGGGAGCGTGAGGGACCAGGAACCCTGAATCATCTGCCAGGATGTGGGAAATGCCATGACCAAGGGGCAGAGGGAACCACGTCCAGCCCCACGGCCCCTCCTGGGAGCAGCTCCAGCCCCACCCCGCAGGGCTGGGGGCAGCTCTGGCCTTTGTCTGTGCCAGCACTGCCCTCAGTCCATCGCTGCTGTGTCTCCTCTCCGCTGGCACCACCTCAGCCGTCCCGAACTCAGCACCCCTCATGGAGGAACTACGGCCAAACGAGGCCCAGGGCGGCCAGGAGTCAGAAGCGCTGTCCCCTGTGCCGCTGGGAAGGGGCTGCAAAGCCACCCTGGGCTGAGTTTGGAGCCCCAGGTCCCTGTCACACCGTTCCCAGCCCCTCCTGGAGCAGGCAAAGGGGGGCTTGCCACCGCCTGGCAGCCACAAGTGCAGCCTGAGTGGTTTTTGGGGTGACACAGAGCCAAGAACCAATGGAAAAGCCAGCAGGGAAAAGAGATTTCAGCCCCTCCACACAGAGCACCCCCACAGCCCCAGCCCCAGCTGCCTCAAAGCACGAGTTGTCCTGCAGCTCCACAGCATCCCCTTGCCAGGCCTGCCCACGGAGGGAATGCAAAGCAAGCGCTGAGTAGATTAAAGGGGATTTTAGGAAAAGTTTCTTTGTATAAAAACGTTGTCCAGCCCTGGTACAGCAGCCCGGGGCAGTGATGGGCTCAGCATTCCTGAAGGTGTTCAAAGAACAGGTAAATGTGGCATCTGGGGGCTTTGAGACTTTGGGGGAATGGTTGCACTGGGTGGTCTCAGAGGGTTTTTCCAGCCTCAGTGATTCCATGATTAATGGTCCCAGCCCGAGGAGGTCTCAGTGGCTCCTGCCCCGTGCCCAGCCCGGCTCTCCCTGCCCTGCAGGTGCTGCAGCCACCACAGCTGTGACAGGATTTGGCACAGGGACATCAGAGCTGCCCTGTCCCTCCTGGGTCACTCCAGGCTGTGTCTCCTGAGAATCCCTGGGGAAGGCACCGGAATTTCCAGAGGGAAGCACTTGAATCAGACACAAAATCAGCAAACTTACAGCCTGGGAGAGCTGGGGGTGCTCCCCTGGAGAGGAGAAGGCTCCAGGGAGAGCTGCGAGCCCCTGGCAGGGCCTAAAGGGGCTCCAGGAGAGCTGCAGAGGGACTGGGGACAAGGCCTGGAGGGACAGGACACAGGGAATGGCTCCCAGTGCCAGAGGGCAGCGCTGCATGGGAGATTGGGAATCAGGAATTGTTCCCTGGGAGGGTGGGCAGGGGCTGGGATGGAATTCCCAGAGCAGCTGCGGCTGCCCCTGGATCCCTGGCAGTGCCCAAGGCCAGGCTGGACACTGGGGCAGTGGCAGGTGTCCCTGCCGTGGGATGGGGTGGCACCGGGTGGGATTTGAGGTCGCTTCCAGGGGGAAGATGTCACACCTTTGCCATACCTGACACAATCCCCAGCCCTGCTCTGACAATCCCAGGGAGGTCACGGCACGGGTAAAAGCCAGGTGGGGTCGTTCATTCTCATGTCCCATTCATTCAGTTACTGCACAAAGCTGATATAACACACAGTTTTTAAAATTCTATTTATACGGTAATTAAAATTTGCCACGAGGAGAAAAAAAAAAAAAAAAGCCTAAAACGTCGATTTTTGACATCGGGACTGTTCAGTCTTTAGCTCATGGACAGCTGGGCTCAGCCCAGGGAGCCTGGGGAGGCTGAGCGGGAAAAGGAGCCGCAACACCCAAGGTGAACGATCAGCTCCTGGTGGGGAGGAGGGTTCGGGGGTCTCGGGGATGTGCGGGGGGGCGGATGCTGAATTCATCAGCACCGACATCCCGCGGGTTCCTCGGTTCGTGCTGGGGTGAGCGCGCTGCGAGTCCCGGACGTGCTCGGGGTAGCGGAGCTGCGGGAGGCTGGGGCCGCGCCTGACTCAGATGGCAGCGGGCTGGCAGCGCTTCAGAGCGAGCAGAGCAGCTCTGTCTCCTTTGTGGGAGGTGTGAATGAGCTGCACCGAGCCGCTGAAGGCTTCCCCGTGCCAGTTATTAGCAATCTGCCGGCTATAAATAGCTGCTGCCTCATTCCGCGGCGGCTGAGTTATCGCCCTGCTCACGTTCCCCGCTCCATGACACACTTCTTGTTTGCCTGCTCCATCCCGGTGATGCAAGGCAGCCCAAAAAAAAATAAAACCTCCGACGTGTCCCGGCTGCGGGCGGCAGCGTGGGCTGTGCAGGGCACCACAGCTCGGGACAGAGCTCCAGGAAACGCTCCATGGAGAGCCAGGCGGGTTCCGAGCTCTGTGCCCATCCATCTGCAAGGAGGGAGGCAGTGGGAGACGGGTAGAAGCCGTGAGACTTCTCCCCGTGCCCATCAGTCCGGGGTTTTTCAGATTTTTGGTTCATTTTCCCGGTCTTTCCCCTGCATTTTGGACTGGTCCCGGTGCAGCGCGGCACAGGCTGCTCCAACGGCCCCGCGGAGCTCACCAGAGACCCCGCCGGGGAAAATGTCCCAGCCTGCTTGTACCCGTAAACATTCCCAGCTGGCACAGACCATCCCGGGCGCTTTTCCCTCTGAGCTGCTCCGTTCCCTCAGCCAGGCAGCCCCCGGTGCCTTGGAGAGGCAGCAAGTTCCAGCAGCAGCTGGGATCGAGCAGGGGCGAGCCAAGGAAGTGCTGGGATTGGGGAACCCGGGCTCGGTGCCCTGAAAATATACTTCCCTCTAGCCACCCCCCGGCTCTCGCTAGCTCAGTTATTCAGGGGTTTTAGGGAAATATATTTCAGAGAGACAGAATAGAGATTTCAAAAGAGTGGCTCTCACCCCCAGCTTCCGTCCAGGCTTTATTCTCGATGTGATGTTCCAGGAGGCCGAGGAGAGAGAGAGAGAACCAGGAAGAAACAGGGGTATATCTAGTTTTGGGTCAAGGAAAGATATTGGCCCTGAGCCAATAGGGTCAGGAGTAGGTATGATAGGGAAAAAGGGTTGAACTACATAGCACAGGCTTCAGGGGGACTCTGAGGGGAAAAACCATTCCTCAGAGGAACACAACAGTGCCCCCCTCCTCACCCCACCTCCGGGACACCAGGCACCTCCTCTGGGTGTCACCTGTGCTGCTCAGAAGGGTGGCAAAGCCACCCTGGGCTGGGTTTGGAGCCCCGGGTCCCTGCCACGCCCCGTTTCCAGCTCTCCTTTGCACTCGCAAGGTCCTGAGGGTGCAAAAGGGCCCTGGAGGTTCTCACCCTCCTCTGGGGATGTTCTGATGTTCGCTGTGGGTCTGGGGCTTTGTCCAGCCAGCGATCCCAAGAGTGAAGGGAGGCTGTGTCACACAGCGGCAAAGCCAGGGACCCTCTGCAGATCCCCTCTGGGTGCTCTGCTGTGTCCCTGCAGATCCCCTGTGGATTCTCTGCTGTGTCCCTGCTCTCTTCAGATCCCCTCTGGATTCTCTTCTGTGTCCCTGCAGATCCCCTCTGGATTCTCTGCTGTGTCCCTGCTCTCTTCAGATCCCCTCTGGATCCTCTGCTGTGTCCCTGCAGATCCCCTCTGGGTGCTCTGCCGTGTCCTTGCAGGTCCCCCTGGGTGCTCTGCCGTGTCCCCAAGGGTGCAGACACCAGCAGCCTGTCCCAGGCAGGGCCCCCTGCCCACGTTCCCAGCCCTGGTTCCAGGGTCTGAGCCAAGAGTTCTCGGCACCAGGAGGCCCCCGGGGTGAGGTTTCGTGCTCCTGGGCCAGCCCCAGCCCCTTGCTGTGCTGAGGGGGGGTTGTTGGCAGGATCGGTCGCAATTCTTGGACCACCACCAGCAGCTTTGACTCCGCTTGGGCCAAATTCCCAAAAGGGCCCCTTTGCTGCTTCCATGTTGGCTGTGGCCAGGGTCTCTGGAGAACGGACGGGTCCAAGTTGGAATCTGTTTTAGATAAACAGTGTTGGGGTATGGCCCGTGCCCAACAGCCCGAGCCAGCCTCAAATGCAAACCCCAGCCATGAGCCCAGCTCTCCTGGGGGCCACCACGGTGGCTGTGGGCCCACCAGGGATGGGGGACACCGGCAAGTCCTTAAGTCCAAGAGAAACATCATCAGGAGGATGTTTTCCCTTGGACTGTGGTGGTGCACTGTTGCTCCTGGTGTGACTTTAGGAGCCAGAAGGACAAGTTTGGATATTGGTGACTCTCACCTGCTGGGCAGTTTCAAATATTGGTGACTCTTACCTGCAGGACGATTTTGGATATTGGTGACTCCCCTGCAGGATGATTTTGGATATTGGTGACTCCCCTGCAGGATAATTTCAAATATTGGTGACTCTTACCTGCAGGACGATTTTGGATATTGGTGACTCCCCTGCAGGATAATTTTGGATATTGGTGACTCTCACCTGCAGGATAATTTTGAATATTTGTGACTCTCACCTGCTGGACAGTTTCAAATATTGGTGACTCTTACCTGCAGGATGATTTTGGATATTGGTGACTCTCACCTGCAGGATAATTTTGGATATTGGTGACTCTCACCTGCAGGACAATTTCAGATATTGATGACTCCCCTGCAGGATAATTTCGGATATTGGTGACTCTCACCTGCAGGATAATTTCGGATATTGGTGACTCTCACCTGCAGGATAATTTCGAATACTGGTGACTCTCCCCTGCAGGATAATTTTGGATATTGGTGACTCCCCTGCAGGATAATTTTGGATATTGGTGACTCTCCCCTGCAGGATAATTTTGGATATTGGTGACTCTCACCTGCAGGATGTGGCTGTGCTCCCATGTCTCGTTATCACTGAGAAGGAGAACTCATTTAGGATAAATTGAACAACTCCTTTCTTCCCCACAAGAGCAACAGGAGCAGGAATTGCCGTGTGGAGCCACGGGCTGATCCCGGGAATGAACACGGAGCCTTTTCCCAGGGAGGCTCCCCCAGGCTCCAGGACTATCTGAGGATTGATGGCAGCAAACAAGGGAGCTCAGCAGCAGCCAAGAGTGCGGAGACAGGAGCCAGAGCCAAGATAAATGTTTCCAAACCCCAGGATCCCACTTGGGAATGCAGAGCTCCAGCTGGGTTGGAGGTTCCATGGAGCCTTGCTGGGCCACCCTGGGCAGGAGGGAGGAATTCCATGGAGAACACAGCTCCTGGATGGACCCCCAGAGCGTTCCCCAGGCACACCCGGGGCTGTGCTGCAGCTGGGAGCCCCTGGGAGCGGTGGTGATGCACATTCAGAGTGATTTGGGTCTCCTGGTGATGAGAGTGCGAATAAACCCAGGGAGAGTTTGTGTCCATCCTTCTCCCTTCTCAGGGCTCCCACAAAGCGTCTGTGGGAGGTGATTTGAGTAAGGAGTGAGAAAAGGATGATTAATGCTCTCTAGGACTGGCTCTGGCAGAGAAACTCCTTGGGCCCACAAAAGCAGCAGAAATGACACCGCCCCTTTCTCATTTCTTTCTGAAAGAAAATACAACTTTAGGGTTCATTTTGAACAATAAAAATTTGATCAGCTGATGATTTTAATTTTTTTTTTCCCCTGATTTTTAAGACTTTGGGATAAGCCAGTACCACATCACTGGTACGATGGCAGATGTGGTTTAGGACTCTCAGAGTGATGTGGGTTGGAAGGGACATTTGAGGCTCATCCAGTGCCACCCCTGCCCTGGCAGGGACACCTCCCACTGTGCCAGTGTCCAGCCTGGCCTTGGGCACTGCCAGGGATCCAGGGGCAGCCACAGCTGCTCTGGGAATTCCATCCCAGCCCCTGCCCACCCTCCCAGAGAACAATTCCTTCCATATATTTGACTTTCATTTCCCCTCCTTCTGTTTGAATCCCTTCCCCTTGTCCTGTCACTCCAGTCCCTCCTCAGCTTCCTCGGAGCCCCCTGAGATCCTGGGAGGGGCTCTGAGGTCTCCCCACAACCTTCTCCTCTCCAGGCTGATCAGCCACGCCTTTATTCTGCCTCAGAAACAATCGCTTTTCCAAATTAAGGATTTTCCAGCCCCTGGAGCCTCTCCCTGGAGCTCTTTGGCATTTTGCTTCCAACACCGCCCAGTGCCGGCAGTGCAGTGACCTGGCTGGGCGCTCACTCACGCACAGAATCACCCCTCCCGCACCAGGGGCAGCTCCTGCGTCCCTTTTCCAGCGTTTCCCTGGAGCAGGCTCTCCCAGCCGCTGTGCTCAGCCAGCTGAGAACAGCTGGCTCCACAGCTGGAGCCTTCAGGCGCTGGGGTTGGAGCAGCTGCCGGTGGGCAGGATGCAAACGGGAAGGGAAGGACAGAGAAAATCCTCATGGCGGGCTGTGTGTCTGCAGGGCTGAGCCTCTGGAGATCTAAACCAGAGCCCTGGCACAGGGCTGGCCCTTCCCAGCCCCAAATCCCTCGCGGGACCCTGCAGGAATCATTCCTGTTTCCTGAAGCGGTTGGGGTGTCACCCTGGTTTTTCTGAGTTTTTTAAGCCTTCTGATTGTTCATGAGATGGAGTCAGACTTTTTAGCTTCTGCACAATATTAGGAGCAGTTTTTGCCTTTTCTCACAAGTGTAACATAAACAAATCCTTTGTTTTTCATTCTCTGTCCTTTGTTTGCACATTTCTCACCTGAAAATAATTGTAACTGACAGTTGGTCTGGCCACTGGGCTGAGAGGTGATAACCCCAGAAGCCAATCCACAGCCAGACCCACAAATGTATAAAAAGTAAGAAATAAACAGGCAGAGGGGCTCTGGGCTTGGCTCAGCCTTGGGCTCTCTCGGAGGAACAACTCTGCCCTGTGAAATCTCTCGTCTCCGTGTGGTTGCTTTGCGTGTCACGATCACATTGGGGTGTGTGACGGAGGGACAGAGGTGTCACTGTTCATTCCTGTTCGAGGACACATCTGCATTTCTTTGAGGTCACGGAGTGCCGCTGGGAGCACAGCGGGGTGTAGGCTCCAGCCCAGGGCACATCCATGGGGTTTTTCCAAGGGATGGCGAGTGTTTCTCCCAGTCTCTCCCAGTCTTGGTCCCCTCTGCTGGATGGACCTGTGCTGATGCAGATTTTGTGTTTTCTTAAACGCTACATGAGGAAATTCATGTGAAAATTAAGGCTTCGGGATTGTAACATTACCCAGTTATAGTTATTACACATTTTTTTTTAATGGGGAATTTTCATGGTGTGTCTGAGTTACCACGCTAGCTATAATCTGTGAAAATATCAAGAAAAACTTTTTCTTTTCAGCATAGATTTGCATCATGGCAAAAACTTCAGCGTTCCCAACTGAATTATGTCTTAAGGTGACTTAGTGCAAAGGTGGATTTAATGTTCTGTGTTTCAAACTTGTGAACGTGAAATGATACAGCTTTTGGAAATGTGGAGATGGGACGATGAGGCAGACTGAAAAAAAAAGTAAATTTATTAACTAGTCATGGAAGTTAATATCTGGGTGTTCTTAACCTTGTAATTCTTGTCTGTTTGAGTAATTTAAGACAGATTATCTTATTTTGGGTCACTGCAGCTTTCTTATCATCTGAATCCACTCTGCTTAACGGCAGAACAGAGACATTTGTTGCTGTATTTGTACCAAGTGCAGAAAGCTTTTGTCCAAATCATGTTTCTAAGCAGTTTTAGCTCTTTTCAATTTCAACACCTATGAAAATGCTTTTAATTGGCCTGACAAGTTACATTTTAGTACCATCTGCTGATACTTAAGGCACGTCCTGAATGATACGGTGAACCTGCGTACTCTAGAATCTGTGCAAAGCCCTTGGTGTCCCCCTCTCAGATGTGGCATTTCCAAGCAGGAGCTGTCCGGTGTCGCCTCACAGGGAGCCTGTCTTGGTTTTGAAAAGACAGGTGTCTGCTATGGAGAGGCAGGCCTCTCTAGGAAATGAGGAATTTGAATCCTTCCCTCCGTGTTATTATAATTTGGAAGATTAAAAAAAAAAACTTTTCAGTCAGAGCTATGGGGAAAAGGAATAACAGTCCTTTACTAGTAAATATAACAGGACAGACAAAAAACCAACAGCAATTATAACAATAGTAGAACAGAACCAAGAACCCCGAGGGCACACGGTGGAAGCTCCGGCGCTGATGGCTGGAAGCCGGGCGCGGCGGACTGTCCTCGGCAGGCAGGGGGTGTCCTCGGCAGGCAGAGGTGGCAGTGCCGGAGAAGCCGCAGCGGCGGGACTCGGGCTCACCCAAAATCCAGCAGGACGGCGAAGAAACTCCGAATTCCTGGATACTCCAACAGATGGTAGAATTCCCAGGACCAGACTCCTTCGTTAACCGTGGACTCCAGCAGCCGTGGCCCGATCCCTGCTCCCCCCGGAAGAAGAAAGAAAAGCCGCGAGATCCCCCCACCCTCCGCTCTCTCCGGGAGCTTTTTTCCCTCCCCCAAAACTAAGTTATCAGTTCTTTTGTCCACGTTAAGCACTCAGCACTTAGTCTCCTAGCAACTTGGGAGGGGGGGAAAAAATTCTACAGCAGACTTAAACCCCAACAGAGCCCCAGGGGCACAGCTGGGCCAGCGAAGCTCTGCAGAGACTTCCCCAGTCCCCCTCCGGCGGCTCCAGGCTGCGATAACCACGAGCACCAGGATCTCTGCCTGCTGTTGGTCCCGAGGGAGGGACAGGAGGAGCAGGGATGTGCTGCAGGGAGCCACATCCTCCCCAAGTGTCCTGCGGAGTGCCACCAGCACGGGGGGACACGCACAATGTCCCTGCAGAAACCCTCTCTGGATCTCACACGTAAATTTAAATTTCACGACAGGATCAAGATTTTACAAAAGTTCTCCACCCCGCAGTACCCCTGAATTGCAGAGCCTCTAAAAAACCTGCGATGTTTTCCTGCTCTAAATCAAGGTTGGTCTGATGCCAGGAAATCGCCGACATCGTGCGAGGAGGGGGGGAAAAAGCTGCAAAAGCACCGCTGGGAAGGAGCTGCCGGGAGAGCGAGCGGGAGGGAGAATTCGCATTAATTCGTGTTCTCCTCTCGGACGTGCACGGCGCTGGGGTTTTTAAGGAATTGCAGGTTGGGTTGGTTTTTTTTAATAAGGGAATGTGGAATGTGAGCTAAAATCCCACTAGATGGCAGCCGGCGGACGCGCAGGGTTCAT
Organism: Hirundo rustica; assembly: GCF_015227805.2. NCBI lineage: Eukaryota > Metazoa > Chordata > Aves > Passeriformes > Hirundinidae > Hirundo > Hirundo rustica. The sequence continues at coordinate 5,094,614 of NC_053474.1, forward strand.
CCGGCAGCTCCGGCGGCACACGGAGCTCGCTGCGGCTGCTGCGGGGCCGGGGCAGCCCAGGGCCGGCCGGGGGCAGCTCTGGGGGTTCCTGGTGGAACCTGGGCGCCAAGGCCGGCGGGATTTGCTGGGGTGAACGGGGGGAAGCACTGAAAATGCTGCTGCTGCTGCTGCCCCTCTGCTGTGCTTGGGAGATGCAGCCAGACGGGGAGGGTGGCACCGAAACGGTGTCCCCAGAATCCCACAGCCTTGTCACGGGTGGCACTGAAATTTTGTCCCCATCACCTCACAGCCTTGTCACGGGTGGCATCACAGAGATGTCCCCAGCACCCCACAGCCTTGTCACGGGTGGCACTGAACACGTGTCCCCAGCACCCCACAGCCTTGTCATGGGTGGCACTGAACACGTGTCCCCAGCACCCCACAGCCTTGTCGCTGGTGGCAGTGCAGATATGTCCCCAGAATCCCACAGCCTTGTTGTGGGTGGCACAGAAAACCTGTCCCCAGCAGCCCCCCAGCCTCGTGTGGGATGACAGAAATCTTGTTTTGACCCTTCCATGGGTGGCTCGTGCCAGGGAGCTGCCCTGTGATGGAGCTCTAGGACAGGGACAGCAGAAAGGGGCATTTTCTTCTTGTCCTTCCTCTTCTTCCTCCTCCTCGTCCTCATCCTTGTCCTCCTCTTCCTCCTCCTCCTTCCCCCATTGCCCACGGCCCCCAGCCGGACCCCCCAGCTGAGGTGACACGCCTGGGGGACTTTGGGGCACTGCTGGGCTAAGAGGAGCTGGGAAAATGTCCCTGTTTGCTTAGAGGAATGTGATTACCAAAGAGGAGAGGGTCTGGGGGCTTCCCAGCCCCACAGCACCGTGCCAGGGCAGGGGGCAGCTGGGAGGGGCAGAGCCCAGTGGGGGTAACCTGCTGTGTGCTGTGGGGTGGGGGAACATCCAGCAAACCCCAAACCCCAAGCCTTCATTTCTCCTGGCCTCAAACCCCTATTTGTGGCGTCCTCGGGGCTGTCTGTGGGACCAGCAGAGCCCACGAGGGTTTTTTCTTCCCCAGGATGATTCTCCTCCTCATCCCCCTGCCCCCAGCCCCTCTCCCAAGGAACGGGGGCACCTCCAGACCGTCCTGCTGCTGGTGCCACCCCGTGGGGCTCACGGTGCCCACCTGGCTCCTTGCCCAGCATCCCCAAATGCTCCCTGCCCGGGAGCTGGCGTGACCGACAGCTTCCCCAGGCAATTCATTACAGCCGTGAGAGTGCTCCAGAAAAATCATTATTTTCTCTAAAGAGAAGCCTTTTCCCAGCACACCTGCCTGACACGGGGCTCTGAGGAGCCGGCACGAGCACCCCCAGCCCTGCTGAGCCAATCTTTTCGTGCCTCATCCCTGCAAGCTCATTTTAACTCCATCTGTCATCAACACCACTCAAACCCAGCCTTAGAGAGGCTGGAGGGTGCACCAGACACCTCCATCCATGGGGACCCTGCAGAGCCATCAGGGAATCCTCGTGCCTGGGACAGCCCCAGGAGATGCTGGGATTTGGGATGGGAACGGCCCCAAGGCCACCATCACTGCTCTGCAGAAATGGGAGAGGGTGGCCAGTCCTTGGAGGGGTGGGTGGACACTGGGAAGGGAACTGGGAAGGGTCTGGAGCCCCAGGAGAGGCTGAGGGAGCTGGGAAGGGGCTGGAGAATTCCTGAGGGAGCTGGGAAGGGGCTGAGCCTGGAGAAAAGGAGGCTCAGGGGATCCCTTGTGGCTCTGCACAACTCCTGACAGGAGGGGACAGCCGGGGGGGTCGGGCTGTGCTCCCAGGGAACAGGGACAGGAGCAGAGGGAACGGCCTCAGGCTGGGCCAGGGGAGGCTCAGGGTGGACAGCAGCAGGAATTTCCCCATGGAAAGGGAGCTCAGGGATTGCCACTGCCCAGGGAGGTTTGGAGTGCCCATCCCTGGAAGTGCCCAGCAAACATTTCACCGTGGCACTCGGCGCTGTGGTTTAGTGGCCGCGGTTGAGCTCAGCCAAAGGTTGATGATCTTGGAACATTTTCCAGGCGGAATGATTCTTCGATTCCGTGATTGTGGTGCCTGCAGACCCCAGTGAGGTGCACAGTTCACCCCCCTGCCACCCTGCTGGGGACCGCGAGGCTGGGAGGGAGAATTCCGGGTGTCTCTGGCTCTGGCACAGCCCAGGGCTGCCACGGTGAGGCCGGAACCAGACGTGATCCTGTCCACGCTGAGCTCTTCTCCCTGTGACATGAGTGGCTCAGCCCCCCGTGCTGATCACACCTCTCCCCTTCATCCCTGAGCGGGGGGGGCTGAGACTGGAGTTTCTGTGTGGATCTGGAGCCCCTGTTTGGATCTGGAGCCCTGGATGCACCCCTGGCCTGGACGTGGCTCGTGCTGCTCCCTGGCCGAGCCCAGGGCGGGTCCCTGCCTGCCCACCCCCAAAACCTGGCCGCAATTTGTGCTGGCTCCGAGCAGCAGCAGCCCCAAAATGGGAAATGCAGCTCCTTTTCCTCGTGCTCCGCCGGCAGGAAAACCGAGCCGCGATTTGGCCTCGGATGCTCCCAGGGCTGCCTGCTCGGGAATAGCTCATGGGCCAGGAATGTGGCTCTTCCCCATCGCTGCTATTTTCCCACTTAAATCCAGGGGAAAATGGATCAGCTGCTAATTAGCAGCAGGGGAACTCGCTGCACGTTTATTAGGAATTTCCCCTTCTCCAGAAGTGCCTGATTAACGGAGAGGCTTCAAAACACCCGGAATTCTTTCAGCCCCGCACAAAGAGCACGGCCGGTGCCCCAAGGATGAATAAATGGGGGGAAAGGATGGAGCGAGGGCAGGGAAGGAGGACGCGAGTTCGCCTGAAGGGCTGGTGAATGCCAAGCAGCATCCCTGGCTCTGCCACCGCAGAACCCCAGATCCCAGCTCGGCCACATCCCTGGCTGGGTTTTTATCTGCGGAATGACCTAACCCCGGAGCGAGCTGAGGCTGTAATAAAAAGGCTGGCGGCTGCAGCGAGCTCCAGCCGGTATCACAGCAACAGCAGGAACATTTCAGAGCAGGCTCGGCTCAGCTGCAGCCCCTGGGGTTCTGGGGAACAGCTCTTTAATGTCTGCAAAAGCGCTTTGAAAGCCGGCGGTGGGAAATGGGGAAGGGGAAGGACGGGGGTTGTTGGGAGCAGGGGTGCGGCTTCGAGCAGCTCTGAACGCGACAGCTCAGAGAAATCACGCCTGAGGTGCAGCTCAGGGGCACGGCTCAGCTCAGGTTCCTCCCCAGGGTACAGCTGGGAAATATCCAAGGAGATCCAGGGAGCAGGGATGCTTCGGGTGGGGAAAAGGGGGATTTGGATGATCCAGCAGTGCCCAAGCTGCCAGGACAGTGCCAGGGCAGAGTGAACTCTTATTTATCCTGGTGCCGGGCACATGGGGACTTTGTTTGCCCTCCCTCACCTCCAGAGGTGTCTGCACTTCCCTGGGAGGATTCCAGAAACTTCTGTCCCCTCCAGAAAAATTCCTCTAGAGCCCTAAAAGCCTCCACGGAGGGCAGGGCGGGGTTTGTGGCCATCACTGTAACCCCCAGGATGAAACTGGGCTGGGACAAGGTCACTGCTGCCTCGTGCACATCCCTGGAAGGGGGAGGCAGAGCCCAAAAACGAGCCAGCTGCTCGGAGGGGATGTGCTTCGCCACCCTTGGGTGCGTTCGGCTCCATCCGTGCCCGCCGCGTGGTCAGCCAGGCTGAAACCTGGCCGGGCTGCAGGACACAAATCCACGGGAGATCCAGCGCTGCCATCCTCCCCTTCCAGCAGCTGCCAGCACGTTTTGGGAACGGAGCTGTCTGGCGAGGCACAGAGCTCCACGTCCCCTCCTTGCCAATGCCATAAAGGGCTGAAAACGCTCTAATGGGACCTCTGGTGCCCAGCAAAGCAGAGGCTGTCGGATTTCACAGCTTCTCCTCCCTGCTGAAGCAGTACCCCTGGGTTATTGCACTTATTAAATTAGGAGCTGTAAAGCAACTGGGTAAATAATAAATTGCTAGGAGGAAAATAAAAATAAAAATAAAAATAACAAAAAAAACCAACCCAACAAAACCCACCACCCATTGGAGTTATTAGTCCTGATGAGTGAATTAGGTGAGGAAACAGCAGCTTTGAAGTTCTCCTCATTAAATCACACACCAATTCAGCACTTATTAGGTCTCCAGTCAGAGATATAAAGCCCTGGAAGATGGGGCTGCTGTTAGCAGGAGCCATCAGTGCTGCTGCTGCTCTGGGCAGCCTGAGAGGCCCCAGCTGCTGGGAGAGAAGGGTTTAAAGCCCCAGCTCCTGGTGCCCCATGAGAGTTCGGGAGTTGTGGGGTTTGGCCCTGAAGGAAGAGCTCAGAAAGGGGGTGATAACTGCACAAACGTCCACACAGAGTCAGGAAGGCGTGGAAAATGGGATGGGAGGGGATTTTCCGAGCAGGATCAGCTGGGATTTCACACAGCCTCAGCCACCACTGCAGCGTGGACCTCGAGAAGTTGGGCTCTTCCACTGAGCAACATAAACCCTCATTTCAGGGGCTTCTCCCCATACCCTCATCCGTCCATCCATCCATCCATCCATCCATCCATCCATCCATCCATCCATCCATCCATCCATCCATCCATCCATCCATCCACCCTGGCTTCCTTCCCCACAGCCCTCATCTCATCTCCCCACGCTTGTCCCCTGCCAGCTGGCACTGAGTGACAGCCCCACATCCCAGGCCAAAAGCCACGGGCACAGAGCTTGTAAAAAAAAAAAAACCATGAAAATCCCTTCCTCGAGCACAATACTCACCTTTAAACACCACCTGGTTTTTATCTAGCCCGACTGCTTTCATAAATTTGCACCCTAATGGGTTACAGAGGTCTTAAAACCTTAAAAGAGATCTCTGCTGGAGCTCGGTGTCACACAGGGCCCTGTCGGCCTCGTGTCTCCGAAGTTACGAGGTTAAAGGGATAACACATTTTGCAGCCTTCATTTTTCCCATATGTTAGGAAAGATAAGGTCACGGTTTCCAGCTCTTCTTTGGGAATCTATTTTTATCGTGAAAATCTTGGATTCTCAGCGAACAAGCGGATTCCAGGAGCAGAAAGCTGGGAGGGAAAAGCGCTGCGGGACCGAATGATCTGGAGGCAGCAGTGGCACGGCAGTGCCGGGAATTCCCAGGGCTCAAGTGCTTCCAGGACCAAAGGTCTGACCAAATGTTGGGGCCACAGAGCCAACCCTCTCTCTGGGAGCTTGGGATTCCACCTCCCAAACCAAACATTCCAGCTGGAATGCTGCGTTCCTTTAGGACTGAGCAGCCTGGGCAGAGCCGTGGCCTAAACTGCAATTTGCAGCCAAAATGGGGGAAAGACCTGCTGAGATAAAAAGAGCACAGTGAATGTGCCCTCACCCAACCGTGCCCTTTGTGGAGCTGAGCTGGAATTCCAGGAGGAACAGAGCAAATTCATCCCCCAGGGTTTCTGTGGGTTTAAAGCTGGTGCTGGTTACCTGCTCAAGGGGAGTCCCAAGGGCAGGGCACGGGGTCCCTTCAGCCTGGGATGGATTTCACTCCTAAGTTATTAAATAACTCCTGAGCACAGAAGCAAAGTCTGGCTGCCTCCTCTTGAGCGCCTGGGAGGGTTTGAGCCGTCCCTCACTCTCTGATGAGGGATCACAGGATAACCCAGGCTGGGAGAGCAGGCTCAGCCAGGGAGTCAGGCCACGTTACCCCAGCCCTTATCTCATCTGGGCTTGGAAACTTTGCTTATTCTCCCTTTGGAAGAGTCGGGCCCACGTTCTGAGGGATGTGAGCAGGTCCCCCGGGAAGGCAGTGGAGACTCCCGTGTTTCCCAGGGGTGTTATTCCCTCCTGGCAGGCACACAGGGACACGTCTCCAGGTTTTCCCCTGTAAAACAGAGGCTGCTTGCATCCCGCTAATGACAAAAGGCAAACTTTCCACGTCATCCTCTGCGCACAGGAGCTGTGGGTTTATGGAGAAGGACACCTCAGGAGACACCAGTCTGAAATGAAAAGCACAGGCTGACACCATCCCCTGGCAACTCCTGCACCTCTTTTGTGTCTCTTTGGAAGCTGGCAGAGGGCACTGGTGACCCCAGTAGGACGCGGGGTTTGTTATCAGGGGATTTGTGTTTGTTATCAGGGGATTTGTGTTTGTTATCAGGGGATTTGTGTTTGTTTTGCTGCCTGTCCAAGCAGAGCCCCTTAGGAGGACAAGGTCACAGCTCAGCTGCCAGCGCTCCCCAGGAGGGATCTGCTGCAATAACCCTCAGGTTGCTGCTCTGGGCAGTTTTTACCCACTGCACAGGTCCCACCCTGATGATGTTTGGGCTGCTCAGACTCAGCCCTGCAGGCACAGCCGGGCCCTTCTTGTGCCCAGCAGTGTCACAAGCAAGGCACAGCCTCAGTCCTGACACCCATCCTGGGGCTGCCCTAAATCCCTGGGGCCGCCCTAAATCCCTGGGGCTGCACTCTGTCCCTGGGTTGTTCTCTATCCCTGTGCTGTTCTCTGCCCCTGTGCTGTTTTCTGTCCCTGGGCTGTTCTCTGCCCCGGCCTGTTCTCTGTCCCTGTGCTGTTCTCTGTCCCTGTGCTGTTCTCTGTCCCTGTGCTGTTCTCTGCCCCTGGGCTGTTCTCTGCCCCTGGGCTGTTCTCTATCCCTGTGCTGTTCTCTGTCCCAGGGCTGTTCTCTGCCCCTGGGCTGTTCTCTGCCCCTGGGCTGTTCTCTGTCCCCAGGGCTGTTCTCTGCCCCTGGGCTGTTCTCTGCCCCTGGGCTGTTCTCTGTCCCCAGGGCTGTTCTCTGTCCCTGTGCTGTTCTCTGTCCCTGTGCTGTTCTCTGCCCCTGGGCTGTTCTCTATCCCTGGGGCTGTTCTCTGTCCCCAGGGCTGCTCTCTGTCCCCGGGCCTGTTCTCTGTCCCCAGGGCTGTTCTCTGCCCCCAGGGCTGCCCTCCGTCCCTGCCCCGTGCTCAGCCCATCCCTCAGCCCGTCCCTCATTGGATTCCCTGACCGCTTCTGCCCCACAAAATCCTGCACTTTGAGAGATGCCTCACTGGGGATGGTGGGATTCGGTCAAAGGTTGGACTTGATGCCCTTGGAGGTCTTTTCCAACGTTAACGATTCCACAATTCTCTGATTCCTTGATTCTCCGGTCCCTTTTCCTTCCCTCCCTCCCCGTTCTCTGCTCTCAGCAGCCTCCTCCTGTTGTCATAACAACGAGCGCCAGCCCGGGTGGCCGTGCCAGCCCTCGCAGCTCCAACAGCTCCTCCTGGGAGGGACAACGGCCCCAGACCATCCCCCGAGCTGGGGAGGAGCCCAGGGCAGCCCCGGGCAGAGCGGCAGGAGCTGTGTCCCAGCACGGGGTGTTGGACACGGGGCACAGGAGGAGCTGTCCCCGGCTGCTCTGTGCCTCACATCCATCCTTCCTCCTCGCAGCTCCCTGGGAACCCAAAACCCTGGAACCAGGTCCTCGATCCTCCCAGCCCTCTCCTCACTGGAGCCCCAAATCCCTGGATTCAGGTCCCTGGTGCTCTCAGCCCTCTCCTCACTGGAGCCCCAAATCCCTGGATTCAGGTCCCTGGTGCTCCCAACCCTCTCCTCACTGGAGCCCCAAATCCCTGGATTCAGGTCCCTGGTGCTCTCAGCCCTCTCCTCTGTAGAACCCCAAATCCCTGGATTCAGGTCCCTGGTGCTCCCAGCCCTCTCTTCTGTGGAACCCCAAATCCCTGGATTCAGGTCCCTGGTGCTCCCAGCCCTCTCCTCTGTGGAGCCCCAAATCCCTGGATTCAGGTCCCTGGTGCTCTCAGCCCTCTCCTTTGTGCAGCCCCAAATCCCTGGAGCCAGGTCCCTGGTGCTCCCAGCCCTCTCCTCACTGGAGCCCCAAATCCCTGGATTCAGGCCCGTGGTGCTCCCAGCCCTCTCCTCCCCTCCCTGTGTGACACCACCCCAACCTGCAGCACCCCCAGGCACAGGCAGGATCAAACCCGACCACTGGTGCACGTTAAGGAGTCCCAGAGGTTCCCTGTGGCTCAGGACTGGCTTCTCCAAGGGGAGCCAGGTCTGCAGGCACAGCCAGAGCTGCTCCTGAAGGCACCGGGGGCCTGGACTGTGTTCCAGAAAATCCATCAAATCCCAGGTCTCAAAGAAATATCTCCTGTGGCTGGCAATTGATTAAAAACCCTCAGGAGCAGCTTTTTCAGAGCAGCTGTGGCTGCCCCTGGATCCCTGGCAGTGCCCAAGGCCAGGCTGGACACTGGCACAGTGGGAGGTGTCCCTGCCAGGGCAGGGGTGGAACAGGATGATCTTTAATGTCCCTTCCAACCCAAACCATTCCGGGATTCCTCACCTGACAGTCCCATGAAAGGTCAAAGACTGAAGATTCCTGAAGCTGATTTTATGGCTGTGATGCGCATCAAGGCCTGGTTATGAAAGGAATTCCTCTTCCCAGGTTCCCAGCTGAAGCTCCTGAAGCTGGGAGGCTGAACCTGAGCAGAAGGAACGACAATCCCACTCAGAGATTTCCAAGGAACAGCAGGAATTTCAGCCTCCCAGAGAGAGAAAGGCACCGGTCTGAACTTCTCAGAGCTTTTGCACCACCTTCCCTTCTCCACACGGCTGCACTTCCCAGGGGAGCCAGCCTGGAACCTCAGCCAAGGGATTCTGAGCAGTTGGATCCCACATTTGGCTCCCCAGGGCAGGAAATGTCTGCTCTTTGTGTCGGGAAAACAAAAGCTCTTTTAGGGGAAGGAATTTCTTGGGACACCTGATTAATTGGAGCTGCTCTGGAGATCGGTGTGACCCAAATTGGCTCCAGGTTTGGGAGCTCAGTGGGGTTTAACTGCAGCATTCTCAAGCTGGCTGCCTCCAGCAGTTTCAAGCATTGGAGAAATGATTTTTTTTTTCTTTTAAAGGAAAAATTATTCCCCTCCTCAGTGGCAGGAGGGGCTGGCAGTGGAACAAACGTCACCGTCCCGCTGCCTCCAGCCAGGGCTCGCTGCCTTCCACCCCCAGAAAGGGAAATCCAAGCAGTTTTCACACAGCTCACACATCTCTCCAGCTTTTTTTGGATGCTCCATCCACTTCTCCTGCAGGAGGGGCAGCAGCAGGGGCGAGAAGCCCCTGGAGCAAGGGGGTGCAGAGCACAGCACCCAGAGCTTTGCCAGCCTTGGCAGCCCAGGAAGAGCCCTGCTGGCACCCAGAGCTCTGCACTGCTGACGCTGCTGGGCTGGAGACTGCTCCTGGCCTTGTGGGCAGCGCAGGGGTGCGGTCCATGGCTGGGGAAACTGAGGCACGGAGCAGCTGAGGCCTGGGAATTGGGTGAAGTTCCTTCCTTGAAAAGAAGCTTTTGCTGAATTCCAGCGGATCTCAACCAGGGGGAAGGCAGAGGTTTGTACCCAGCCCCTCTTCACGCACAAACGTGGCTTTTCTGAGATGGGTGGAGACCAACCAACCTCCCCCAGCCCTGCCCTCACCTCTCTCATCCAGCTCGGAATTCAGACCTGGAAAAGTCAAATCTTCAGGCTGTGGGTGCTGCTGTTTGTCCGGGGAGCAGCAGGTCCTGCAACCCCAGCTGGAGCACCACAGAAATCCCACGGGAATTTCCTCCCCTGCCCTGGTTTTAGACGCCCTGGGGCTGATGGGGTGAAGGAGAGCAGGGCAGGAGCTGTCCAGAAGGGTTTCCAGGTGAATAAAGGGAATTCATGGATTGAGGACAGCTCAATTCCTGTGGAGGAGCAAGTGGAAGGGGGAAATTCCAGACTTTTTTTATAATTATCCTATTTTTTTTCCCTAAAGTTCATGTCCAGGGCCAGGCTGGGTGAGGCTCTGAGCACTCTGCTCCAGTGGGATCTGTCCCTGCCCACAGCAGGGTTTGGAACTGGCTGATCTTTAAGGTCCTTCCCAACCCAAACCAGTCCGGGATCCTGGGAATTCAGCCTGGCCTCTGCAGACCTCCCTCAGAGCATCCACTGCTCACGGCTTCAGCTCTGTGAGGCTGAAAAACTGGGGGGGAAAAGGAGGAAAAACTGGGAAAAAAAACCCTACAATTGTGGCATTTCCACGAGGGCAGCACTTCCCCTGCAGCGGGGGTTCAGGGATGGGGCGGCTGCAGCAGAACCAGGATTTATCCAGATGTGCCACCCAGAACCCGGGAAATAAAAGGGGAATTAAGGAGTGTCACCCACACACGTAGTGATATGTTGGGACTTTGAAATTTATTCCAACATGCTGTTTTTTTAAAAATACGCCCAGACCGAGCAGACAATCTGAGCTGTAGTAAAGGCAATATTATACTTGTAAAAACTTCTCATTCACAGTACAGATGTCATTTACAATAAGGGTCACAAACATCAAATACTGAGTATTTTTCTTCTTCTTTTTTTTTTTTTTTTGTTTTCTTGGTTTTTTGTGTTTTTTGTTCTTTTTTTGTTGTTGTTGTTGTTTTTACATCAGACTGTGCTTTTTACCTGCTTTTTTTTTTCTTTTTTTGTTTTTTTTTTCTTTTTTTGCACTGATATAACCATACAGACATTGCAAGATGCAAGTGTAGAAACTGGAGTTCAAATAAAATTACAGGCAAAACTACCAAATTCCATTGGACGCTGTACATATTTACAGTACCATTTTTTTGGAATGTATTGCCATTTTAAGAACATATAGAAACTTTCTACAGACTATTCCACTTACAGAATACATACACCTTTTAGAAAAAAAGGCAAATATTTATCTTACATGAGACCATGTATATTAAATTTGCGTACACATTATTATTATTAATTATTATTATTAATTATTTTTTTACATTACATTTACTAAAGTGATCGTAAGTGCCATCATATCTCAGTAATGAAAACAGATTGGTTTTATGCCATCAGGACTGATTTTTTTAAATTTTTTTCTTTTTTTTTTTAATCTTTTTTTTTTTTTTTTTTTTTGTAAATAACTTACAATACGGTTTTATTTGTAAATACTGTGCAATAGACAGAAATGTCAAAAGGAGAGGAAAGAACAAAAGCAAATGATGAACAGAGGAAAAGCAAGGAGAGCAGGGAAGGGCTAGATCAAATCCTGGAGGGTTTTGCATGGAAATTGGGATAATTTGAATGACTTCTCCGAGGATATTGCTTGTTCAGGTGCCGTCCCTGTGGATTTTGGACAAAACCCGGGGCAGGGAAAGCTGCAGATTTGTTGTGGAGGGGGAGGCAGAGCCGCAGCCCCAGCAGGAAGGATTTGGGATGCTCTGGGTGGACGCGGGTGGGAATTTTCTGCTCTGCCCCAGGGCTGGGCCAGCAGGACCCGGCAGCTCGGACAGGGCCGAGCTGGATTTGGGATCAGAGTGGGGCTTGGGACTGGAAGGACATTCGGGACACCAGGATGTCACCCCTCAGGAGCAGGTGAGGAACTGCATTTCTCAGTGGAAAGCTGGAAATTCACAGCTGTTCCATTGCGGTTTTGTTCCCTGCTGCAGCTCCCGGGTATCCAGCCAAGGACCTGGGAATAATCCGAGCTGGCAGAGCTCTGCCTCGAGGACGGGGTGGTTTTGGGGAGCCCTCTCCTCATCCCGTGTCCTGCTCAGCCCTGCACGACCCCGAGCTCAATTCAGGAGCTAAATCCCTGCTGCAGCACAAAGGAGCTCCTGAAATTCCAGAGGTGCTCAAGATTCAGGTCCGAGAGCCCTCTGAGCTCTGGATGTCAGTCCTGGTGTGAAGAACGCTGTCAGGGCGTGATTCCGGAGCTCGGGCCAGGTCCTGTGTGTGCAGGAGGATTTCTGGCTGCCAGAGCATCCGTGCGTGACCCAGGACCTGCACGGATGGGAGCCACACAAACAGCTCAGCAGGGAGAGAAATATCCCCGCGGGACTGGGGCTGATGGGGCAGCCCCACCACCGAGGAGCAGCCAGGCCGTGTGCCCTCCCGGATTATAAACTGGAGCAGCGCTGCCACGAGAAAAGCAGGGGAATTTATTTCCACCTGCTGCTGAAAAGGAAGGGCTGTGCTCTGCTTTTTCGTTTGCTTGTTTGCATTATTGATTATTAAATTATTAAATTATTAATACATTCTCCGGCAAATAATCCAGCTAACTGCCCTGCAAAACGGCAGAGCCACCCTTGCAGCCCTTGGGGGAGGCAGAAAAAAAAAAGGGATTTTCCATCCCTGTTCTGCAGGCAGAACGGACATTCAGAGCGGCACGAAAAGCTGTGACCGGCAATCAGCTCTCACCGAGGGTGACACAAGGAGGCCAGAGGGGGATCCAGGTGGGAACGGCAGCCACCGGTGAGGGTCGGGAATAACCCCCAACCCTATTAAAACCCCGGGAGTGGCATTCCAGCGCTCCTCGGCAGAGCACGGGGCGGAGGGAGACGCTTTAGCCCAGGGTCGCGGGTGACTCCGGGCGGGGCTGGGCTGCCCGGAGCCCAGAGATGCTGGTGCTGGCGGGCTGCGGGTCCCTCCCGCGGAGCTCGGAGCTGGCAGTGCGACCATTAGCCCTTAATTAGCAATTAGCTATTTTTAGGGGGAGCCTTCTCGCCCCTTGGGTACAGCGTGAAGCACCATTTCACCCCAGCCAGAGAAGCCAAACTGGGTTGGGACTCGGTTTTTTGCGCCCATCTCCTGAGTTTGCAGCGGTCCCTTGCCTGCCCCGCTCCGTGGCTGCCGGGGGTGGGATTCGGGCAGGGAATGTCCCCGGGAGCACCTCAGCCCGTTCCCAAACTCCTTTCACTTTGCTTTTTTGATTTTTGTGTTTCGGCCCCGGGTGAAGGGATCTGGATGGCTACACACAAACAGCCAGGATGCTCCGCAGCTGAGATGCAGAAGGCTTCGAGCTGCTGGGAAAGCTTAAAAATCCCGATAATGACAATAATGAACTCCCACAACAAAAACGACAACGAAATAATCAATAAACCAATGGAAAGACTTTGGGGTTTTCTTGGCCTTTTTCTTTTTTTTTTTTTTTTTTTCCCTCTCCACAAGTGACAGAGGGAGGAAAAAAAAAAAAAAAAAAATCCACACAAAGTTTAAATAGATTAAGGATTGAAATGCAGTTACAGAAAGAAGCTGACCAGATTTGATCTAGCCCAAAACTCACGGCAAATGCACCAAAAAAAAAAAAACAAAAAAAAAACCTAGACACAGCTGCTGCAGTATTTTTTGTCGCATATATATATATCAGTATATATATATATATATATATGTATATATATATATATATATATATAATTAAATACGAAAAGCTACCTTGGATCAAGTTAAGAGTGTGACAAGGGGCAGAAAGTGGCGGCAATCAGGGAAATCGCTCGATTTCATGGATGGCATCCAGGGATGCTCACACCAGCCCCGGCCAGCTCTCCACTCCCACTCACCCTGGGATTAAACTCGTATTAAGCACGCACTTAAAGCCTGAGGAGGGTTTAAGCCGGTGCTTAAGAGCTCGAGTGAGCGGAGCCGAGCTCCAGCCCCTGCCTCTGGATCTGCGAACAGGAGCAGCTTCCAGGCTCGGGGCCAAAAAAAGGGGGAGATGGGAAAAAGGGAAACCTGATAAAAGTGCTAATTAGGGGATAAATGGGTTCTGGACGTCGTTTTGGTCAGTGTCACAGCCTTAATGGTATTTCCATGATATCTTTTTTTTGTACTTAATTCCCTTTACAAGAAGAAGAAGAAGAAAAAAAAAAAAAAAAAATAGAAAAAAGTGACAGGAGATTATTAAAAAAAATTCTATTCTTTGCCCATGAAATGGGAACAGTTCGTAGCTCATCAAGTCTGCCAAGGAAATATGTTCTCATTCACTATTTTATTTGATTCCTTTTATTTATTTTTTTTATTATTTTTATTTTTTTTAAAAAAAGTGTATTACGTACCCGATAAACTGGAACAGCTCTGAAAGAAGAAAGAACTGGTCCACTGGTTAAATAGTTATATCTTTTTTTCTTTTTTTTCTTTTTTTTTCTTTCTTCTTTTTTTTTTGTTTAAAAAAAAAAAAAAAAAAAAAAAGAGGTTTGTACAGATTCCATAGACCAGAAAACCCTCTGAAGTAGTAAAGAACCTGCTGGGGCAAACGACTTGAAGCTTTGTGGTTTAAAAAGTTGTGACAGAGGAATGGCTCCGTCGGGGTCGCTCTGGATTTGGTATCGGATTTATTGGCAGTTGAGGTCTTTGCTCTGCCGGGGATGCTCATCCCAAAATATCTGCTCTGGAAAAAGCTGCTGCGCATGCATAACAAGCTGATTTTGCAAGCATTCACCATTCAGCATCAAATTTTATCTCCCAAAACCAGCCAGAAACGGGGCCTGTCCGCACCAGAAGGGCTGAGCTGGGGATGTCCCACGTCAATAAATAAATAAAGGTGAGCACGAGAGCCAGAGTCTGGAGAGGAGCAGAGCCCAGAGCCCTCCTGCATCCCTGGAGCTCCCAAAGCAGCCAGGACCTGGGATGGGGTGGGGTGGGATGGGATAATGGGATGGGATGGGATGGGATGGGATGGGATGGGATGGATGGATGGGATGGGATGGGATGGGATGGGATGGGATGGGATGGGATGGGGTGATGGGATGGGATGGGATGGGATGGGATGGGATGGGATGGGATGGGATGGGATGGGATGGGATCCATGGGATGGGATGGGATGGGATGGGATGGGATGGGATGGGATGGGATGGAATGGGATGGGATGGGATGGGATCCATGGGATGGGATGGGATGGGATGGGATGGAATGGGATGGGATGGGGCGGGATGGGATGGGATGGGATGGGATGGGATGGGATGGGATGGGATGGGATGGATGGGATGGGATGGGATGGGATGGGATGGGATGGGATGGGATGGGATGGGATGGGATGGAATGGGATAGGATGGGATCCATGGGATGGGATGGGATGGGATGGGATGGGATGGGATGGGATGGGATGGGATGGGGTGGGGGGGGTGGGATGGAATGGGATGATGGGATGGGATGGGATGGGATGGGATGGGATGGGATGGGATGGGATGGATGGGGTGGGATGGGGTGGGATGGATGGGATGGGATGCGGTGATGGGATGGGATGGGATGGGATGGGATGGGATGGGGTGGGGTGGGATGGAATGGGATGATGGGATGGGATGGGAGGAGCTTGTCCACAACTCAAACATGCTGGAGGGAGAAGGCGTTCCAAGGCCGCCTTCCTCCCGCTCTGACACCAGGGGAGGGTTTGCAGAGGCTCTCCCAGCCCAGGGAGGGCTCAAGCACAGGCAGGGCTTTGCCGGGCGCCGCGGGAGGATTAAAGCAAAGCAAGCAGGAGGCTCGTCCAGCGAGAGACCCTTCCTGGCACGGGCTCTACATTCCATACATTCCTACCTTCTCCCAGGTAAATCTTTGAAGAAGAACTTTTCTTTTTCTTTTTTTTTTTTTAATTTTTTTTTTTTTGTCCCTTTTTTTTTAAAAAAGTGCTTTGCTGGGTTCTGCAGGAGGGAGGGGTGCTCGCGGTTCATTTTCCTCTTTTCGAGGGACAGTTTCTCTCCCTGCACACAACGAACCTCCCCTGCTCAAGGAAGTGCTACTTTCAGTCACAAGGTCAGGGTAAACACGTTTTTCAAATGTAAAGCAGTTTCAACTGTTTAAAGCACAACCATAGGGATACGAGGAAAGAAAAACAAAACAAAGAAACAAAAAAATCAAGCACTTTGCAAGAATTAAATAAAGCATGTAATAAATACGAATCATAAACTTCTGTACACGGGAGTAAGGGTTTGGTTTTTTTCTTTTTTTTTTCTTTTTTTTTTGTTTTAATCATTTAATCAATATAAAAAAAGGTTTTTTTCTGTTTTGCTTTTGTTTTCAGTGCATCTTCTTCCTCTTTAAAATGCTTAACCCTTTCCTTTCTGCATCTCTCAGGCCCAGGATTACGCACACCTAAATGGCAAAAAAGACAAAGTCTAACAAACCCCCTTTCCAAAAAACTCTAAAAAAATATTCACAGCCTCAAACAGTTTTGTACATTTCAAGCAACAAAAGGTATAGAAAAAGGCACAAGTAACTGCATACATGTGGAGATAATACCAGACTGGGACAAAGAAAACCAGGATTTTTCCATGGGTTTGGTCATTCACTAGAGTGCTTCTTATGATTATACTAAAGGAAATAGTGTTGAAAATGTCTGTCGATTTTACAGAGGAAGCCTAAAGGTGGAACAGCTGGCGGAGGCTTAAGTACTTCCCGCGTTTTCATCCACCTTTTCGTGAGTTTGACCTAAATCGGAGTGCTCTGGGTGTGGGCTGCTCCCGGAGAGGTTCCTGGGGCGCAGGGAGCAGGGCTGGGCCTGGCCAGGGGGGGCTTCTGAGGGGCTGTCCCTGGCCAGCGAGGGGACGGCTGAGATGAAAGTGCAGGCTGGTTCCGAAGGGGTGCTCGAGCTGCCCGATTGCTGCTCGCCCGTGGCTTTGGAGGGTTCCTCCCCACTGGCCGAGGGCTCCGGAGAGGGCTCCTGGGGGGTGCTGGGGCTGCTTGGGGACACCGAAGGCCCCGGCTGCTGGGCCGGGCCGGGCTCGGCCTCCGCTGCGGGCCTGTGCTCCTCCTGCTCCGGCCGAAGCTCACTAGTCCTCATCTTCTCCTCCGAGAAGCCACCAGCCGTCGTCTCCGGGGACAGGGCGTACTTGGAGACCTTGGCGACGGGGGACACGGACTCCGATGAGGGCTCCGGAGGGCTTTGGGGCTCCCCGTCCCTCCTGGCGGCCCGGCCGGCTGCGGAGGCCAGGTGTCCGGCTTGAAGGGGCAGCACAGGCCCGGGCACCAAGCTGGCGTGGGAGCTGGGCCTGGCCTGCACCATCTGGATGCCCCCGATGGGGATCATGGGGTACGGGGTCCTGGCCAGCTGCTGCGAGTGCAGCGGGAGGTGGCTGAAGACATTCTCCTCCCCTCGGCCGGGAGCGTGGAGGTCGTGAGGGGCCTGCAGCGGCCGGGGGCACGCGGGCTGCGGGGCGCCAGGGGAGCGGGGCGGGCTGCGCGGTTCCATCTTCTGTGCCGGGGGGGAGAAAAGAAGAGCTGGGTGAGTGTGACAGGCGGGTGATGGCCTCAGCAGCAGCAAGGCTCACCGCAAGGGCTGGGGTTGGTGTTTTGTAGTGATTTGGGGGAGGTCAGTCAGCTGAGGGAGATGTGGAGCCCCGAGCCTTTAAGGTGAGGAGCAGCACAGCCCCACAGCGTTTCCCTTCTGGGACAAATATGCCCATGGCGTGTTGGGGCACAGATCCAGGGATTTGGCTTAGGCCTGGATCATTATAAAATCGGAGATTTATTTGGTTGGAAGGACCTTTAAAGGCCATCTTGACCAACCCCCTGCCACGGCAGGAACACTTTTAACTAGACCAGGTGGCTCTCAGCCCTGTCCATCCTGGCCTTGGGCTCTTCCAGGGATCCAGGGGCAGCCACAGCTTCTCTGGGCACCCTGTGCCAGGGCCTCACCACCCTCAGAGTAAAAAAATCCTCCTTAGCTCTGGATCTCCCCTCTTGTAGTTTAAAACCATCACCCCAACTCTCAGAGCTGCCTCTGAAACACTGGCAGAAGTGCCAGCACTTGCTGCCAGCTGAGCTGCTTCGGATCTCTGTCAGCGCAGGGGGTCCCTGAGAGCCCAGAAGGAGGTTCTTTAATTATTTATTAATTAGTTTATTCATTTTCACTGTGCTTTCCTCAAGCAGGATCGCATCCTTACAGCTGCTGAGTGCAGGGATGCTTCCAGTGAGAGGCGGCACCAACTCCAGCACGCCCAGCAGTGGGTCCCCACCACCACCCTCACGGGGTGCTCTGTGCAAATCAAGGGTTCAGACCCTACATTTTACCTTTTCCTCTTTCTCTCTCGGTGCTTCCCATAGTTTCCTAACGTACATCATGGAGAGATATGTGGCTAAACAGAAATGGATTAATTAGTGATGAGGTTATGACTAAACCCCTGCACAGGACTCCCAAGAAGAGGAAGCAACAGAAACTGAAATCAACTTTCAATTAAGATGGGGTTGGAGATGAAACGTGAGGATCCACTGGAGGGCACATTCCTTTGTAGGATTATGGGGACTAATTCCCTGATCCTGTGAGCTGGATCTCTGAAGAGGCAGCAGAGGAAAGCAGCAAAAGAGAACAGGAAAGAGAAAAAGGAAGAGCCACCAAAGGCACTGTGTGCGGGGTCAGCAGTGACAAGCCCAAACACTGCTAAATGTCACTTATCCACAGGCAGCCTTGGCTAAATCACTTCAGGGATGCTGGGAAACCCCAAACAAATATTTCAGTGGTGCAACAATCACCATGAGGAGACACTGCCCTAAGCAAGGGCCAGTGGGAAGAGACATGGTCGTGGTGAGACTTGGCAGCGAGCCTGACGCTGGAACTGAGCTAAGATCATCTTCAAGTTCTGTTTGGGACCTGATAAACCCTTCTCTGGTCTTTCTGTCTCTTGTGGCCTTACCAGGAATGTTAATTTTGCAACGACAGCCCAGCTGTCCATCGTGCTGATAAAGGGGTATTTTTTCATTCGGGTTTTTGCTGTTGCTTTGGAGGCGCATGGAAAATTAACAGTAGTGGCTCTGGGTGCACAAAAGGAGCAGGAAAACGAAGTCAAAAGGTAAATGTGGACAAAGGAACTGAAAGGTGGGAATGGCAGACAAACAGGGGTTAAAGCATGGTCTCCTACTGTGGATTTGGGAGCTGGGGGGATTTGCTGCAAGCAGAGGCAGCGGGAAGTTACCCTGACAGAGGAGTTGAAGGATGAGGGTTCCCAGAGCCCTGGGATTCACCACAAGATGTGAATTGACAGGAAAGGGAAACAGCAGTAAAGGAAGCCAAGGTTTGGAACTAAAATAAAGGAGGGTCTCTGAGAAGGTGAGACAAAGTCTCAGAGTGGAAAGGAGGAGGACGGAGGTACCACAGGACAGGTCAGCATGGGCATGGAGAAAGGTCTGGAGAAGGCCTGGCTCAGCATCTGGGGTGGCAGGGGTTCTATAAAGGCCCCTCTCTCTCCCCAGTGCAGTCCCTGAGGGCTGGAGTCTCTCCCCACAGCGAGTGGATCTCCCGTTCACCAGCACAACTGACAGCAGAGCCAGGCACTCCAGCAGGAATGGGAAACATCCCACCATACCCCACATCAAGCACTGGGAGGAACAGGAGATTTTCCTTTACCCACAGGATTTGATTTGTCCAGCAGAGAGATTAAATAATGTTCTGGACCCAGTGGGAAACCCCTCTCTGTGCTGAAGAGAGAAGCGAGATGAAATGAGAGATGTCCAAACAAACATTTCTCAGCAGCTGATCCAGCAGAGCTGCCTGTGGGTGGACACAGGGCTCAGCCAGAGCTGGCTCGGGACACTGACCAGTGGAAAATGGTCACGGCTCCACCCCAGCCAGGGAAACCTCAGGGATGGGAATGAAACTCCCAGGAACAAAAAGGCTCTTGGTGACAATTAATTACTAAGAGGTTGTCCTTGCTGATTGTCCCAGCAGGACTGGCTGGCTCAGGAGTGGGAATAACCCCCTGGAGAAGGGATAACTTAATTTCTCTCCAACTGAGAAGGGCAGGACCCAAATGGGTGCCAAACCCACTGCTGTCCCCTGTCCCTGTTCTCTGGGTCACCCATGACAGTGGTCACAGTGTCCCTGTGCCCTTCTGCATCACAGCCTTCGCCAAAAACCACATCAGAGACCACCCTGTGAGGACCAGAGGGCAGCAGGGCACTGCACTTACCAGCTTGGACTCGTAGAGCTGTAAGTTTTTGCCAAAGAACCTGTGAGGTAGAGGCATCGAAGAGAATATCCCGGGCTGGGCTTGATATGAGCTTGGAACTTTGTCCTCCGCCGATTTGCTAGCTCCAGGCGAGTCCTCTTTGCCAGGGGGTGGAAACCTGGACAGCTCCAAGCAGCCTGGAGACAAGACTTTCTTCAGGGAGAAGTACCTCAGGGATGCCATCTCTCTGCTGGGCGACGAGTGCCTGGCAGGGGACGCTTCTCCGTCGGGGGGGAGGGAGGTCCTCGGGGACAGCTCCCTCCGGGGGGACAGGTGCCTGCTGGGCGACAGCTCGAGCCTCGGGGACACACATCTCAGGGG
The DNA here is from genome assembly GCF_015227805.2 of Hirundo rustica. NCBI lineage: Eukaryota > Metazoa > Chordata > Aves > Passeriformes > Hirundinidae > Hirundo > Hirundo rustica. The sequence goes on from NC_053474.1 coordinate 5,114,677, forward strand.
AGACGCCTCCCTCCTGGGAGAGAGGCGCTGGCAGGGGGACAGCCCCCTCCCCGGGGACAGGCACCTCAGGGAGGACAGCTCCGCCGTGGGGGAGAAGCGTTTGGGGGACGTTTCGTTTTTGGTCAGTAAGTGCTTCCTCGCTATCATTGGTCTGCTGCTGCCACCCCCTCTGCCACAGTCCTGGCTCGGGGACCACCTTTTCCTCGGGGAGGCATCTTTGGAGGTCGACAGGTCCATGGCCAAGGACATCTGTGGCCTGGTGACAGACTCTCTCTCAGCAGGAGCCAAGTGCTCGGTGGAGGTCAAAGCTGGTCTGTGGAGGCTCAGGAAGCTGTGGCACACAGCAATGTCACTGCTGTCTGCTGACCACTTGGTCTCCAGCCCTGAGGAGGAGGAGGAGGCCTGCTGGCCTTCCCCTGCTTTCGGGGTGCTGGAAGCAGCTTCTTGAGCTGTGGATGTTTCCGTGCCTTCCTCTTGAGAGGACGGGGAGCCCCCTGAAGAGTGCAGCAGGAGGGTGCCGTGTTTGCCTTCTGGCAGCTTCAGCGCTGGCTCGTCTTGGCTCTCCTCTTCCTCCTCGTCTTCCTCGTCCTCATTGTCGTCATCGTCGTCAGATTCCTCGAGGTCTGAAAACTGGTGTTCCTCGATGGGCTCAGATCCCTCCCGCCCCTCAGAGTCCTGGAAAAGGTCTTCACTGGTTCCTGGAGGCAAACACAAAACAGAGAGCATAAAACACATGGTCAGGGGCTATTTTTGTGGTTAAATCTGCTCACAAAACATGTAAGGGGCTATTTTTGTAGTAAATCTGCTCGCAAAACACATGTTCAGGGTCTGTTTCTGTGCTAAATCTGCTCACAAGCTCCAAGGGCACAAGAGGAGAGAGGACCAGGCTGCTCCTAGGTCTGATCATCCCCTGCTCTGAAGCTGCAGCCTTGCCCTCTCTGCCAGCTCCACTGCTGATGATCCCAGTGGATCCCAGTGAATCCCACTCTACCCCAGTTTCAGTTCCAGCTCTCAGCACACACAGCCCTCAGTCCCTGCTGGGCACCTGCCACACTCTTTATTTGCTCTAAAATGCAAAAAAAATACCCCTTTAATAGATGAGAACAGCAGCACCTTCACCCTTCAGTGGGGTTTGGTGATTATTTGTTAGAATGGTGGCTCCAGAACATCCACAGCTGCCACCAACTCCACGTGTTGGGCCTTTTCCTGCCTAGATTTCACGACAGATAAACATCAGCAAGGCAGGCCTTTTGCTAAAAATCAAACGGCAGGGTGGAAGGAACCTCTGTGGATATTTCCTGGGCAGGATAAATTCCAGCTGTGGTTCAGATGCTTCTGTGGGGCAGAGGGTTTGGAGCTTTGTAAATCAGAGCTTGACGGCGGCGAGGAGGATAAAAGAGCCAATTCTAAAGGATTTGAGATGTTTCTGTATTTAAAGGCAGGTTAACACACATCTCTCTGCTGCTCCAAGGGCCCGCAGGAGCTTTCTGCGCCGGTCACGGAGCTTTCAGCGCTCAGAGATTGCGAATCCGCGGGCGCAGAGCTGCTGGCAGCAGTGACAGCCCGCCGGGAAGAGCCGCTGGATGTCACTGCAGCTCAGCGAACGGCGCTGCCAGCAGCGCTGCCCCGGAGCGGCCGGGCAAGGGACAGGGAGCACGGCTGGGCACAGGGACAGGGAGCACGGCCGGGAAAGGACAGGGCACGGCCGGGCACAGGGACAGGGCACGGCTGGGAAAGGGACAGGGCACGGCTGGGCACAGGGACAGGGCACGGCTGGGCACAGGGACAGGGCACGGCCGGGCAAGGGACAGGGCACGGCCGGGCACAGGGACAGGGAGCACGGCCGGGCACAGGGACAGGGCACGGCTGGGCACAGGGACAGGGCACGGCCGGGCAAGGGACAGGGCACGGCCGGGCAAGGGACAGGGCACGGCCGGGCACAGGGACAGGGCACGGCCGGGAAAGGGACAGGGCACGGCCGGGAAAGGGACAGGGCACAGCCGGGAAAGGGACAGGGCACGGCCGGGCACAGGGACAGGGACAGGGCACGGCCGGGAAAGGGACAGGGACAGGGCACGGCCGGGCAAGGGACAGGGCACAGCCGGGCACAGGGACAGGGCACGGTAGGGCACAGGGACAGGGAGCACGGCCGGGAAAGGGACAGGGCACAGCCGGGCAACAGGGACAGGGCACGGCCGGGAAAGGACAGGGAGCACGGCCGGGAAAGGGACAGGGCACGGCCGGGCACAGGGACAGGGAGTACTGCCGCTGGGACATGCCCGGACCGGGAATGGCAGCAGAGACCGGCGCTGCCGTGACAGCGTGTGACAGTGTGTGACAGCCGTGTGACACCTGTGTGTGACACTTGTGTGTGACAGCGGTGTGATACCTGTGTGTGACACCTGTGTGTGACACCCGTGTGACAGCAGCGTGACAGCAGTGTGTGACAGCGGTGTGGCACCTGTGTGAGACCTGTGTGTGACACCCGTGTGACAGCAGTGTGACAGCAGTGTGTGACAGTGGTGTGACACCTGTGTGTGATACCGGAGTGACACCTGTGTGACACCTGTGTGTGACAGCGTGTGACAGTGGTGTGACACCTGTGTGACACCTGTGTTACAGTGGTGTGAGAAGTGTGTGACACCTGTGTGTGACACCTGCGTGACAGCTCTATGTGACAGCAGTGTGATAGCGGTGTGACACCAGTGTGACACCTGTGTGTGGCACCTGACACCTGTGTGACAGCAGTGTGACACCTGTGTGTGACACCTGTGTGTGACAGCAGTGTGACACCTGTGTGTGACAGCAGTGTGACACCTGTGTGACAGTGGTGCGACACCGTGGGTGACAGCAGTGTGTGACAGCAGTGTGTGACACCTGTGTGACAGTGGTGCAACACCCTGGGTGACAGCAGTGTGTGACAGCAGTGTGTGACACCTGTGTGTGACAGCAGTGTGACACCTGTGTGTGACACCCGTGTGACAGTGGTGCGACACCCTGGGTGACAGCAGTGTGTGACACCTGTGTGTGACAGCAGTGTGACACCTGTGTGTGACACCTGTGTGTGACACCTGTGTGTGACACCTGTGTGACACCGGTATGTGACACCTGTGTGTGACACCTGTGTGACACCGGTGTGTGACACTAGTGTGTGACACCTGTGTGACACCGGTGTGTGACACCTGTGTGACACCGGTATGTGACACCAGTGTGTGACAGCGGTGTGTGACACCTGTGTGACACCTGTGTGTGACACCCGTGTGACACTGTGTGTGACACCTGCGTGACACGGGTGTGTGACACCTGTGTGACACCTCGTGTCCCTGCCAGCCGCTCCCCTGTGCTCAGCCCGCTGTGCTGCTCCTGCTGTGCCCAGCCTGGGTCTGTCCCCGCTCAGGGCTGCCACTGCCAGCAGCGCCAGGGGACACTCAATGCTCCCCTGCCCGCAGCAGCCGGGGCGGCTCCAGGGGGGACACGGCCACACAGCCCCGAATCCCCTCAGAGGTGGGCCAAAAAGTCAAATTTGGTTCATTTTTTGGACTGCTGTGGCTTTACAAGTGACCCCTCACACAGCGTTTGGCATTCCCAGTCACGGATTTTCCCATGGCCGCTTATCCAGCCAAGAGTCTGCCTGAAACTGGAAACCCCAGGAGCGCCTCAGCCCGGATCAAAGATCCCTGCGGCATCCCTGCAGGCAGAGCCATCCCAGCAGCTCTCCCTGGAGAGGGATTCTGGCTCGCATCGTGAAATCCTCCCCGGTGACGGCGGCTGCTGGGCCCGGGCTGTTTGCAAACTCCCAGAGGAACTGAGCTCAGAACAAATATTATTCCAAACTCCCAGCTGTAGGCTGAGCCGTGCATATTTCCTGCTTGGAACGGGAATGCATTTCACTGGCAGAGCCGTGAGCCAGCCCCTGGCTCTGCTTTTGGGCTTGGGGACAGACAGGAGCTTGTCCTGGTGCTGTCCTTTCTTTGCCCCAGCTGGGATGGAGCAGGGTCAGGGGTCAGGAGCGGAGGGAAAGTGAAGCCAGCCCCAAACTGAGGAGCTGTTTGCGTTTGTCACCACAAATTCCAGCGAGGGAAACATCCCAGTGAGGCCTGGGACAGCCCCAGGGAATCGCTTTGGCATCCTGACACGATCCCTGCGGGCAGGGACAGAGCTCAGGCCTGAGCCCAGGCTTCCCAAATTCATCCAGCGGAGCTCATGGGGAGAGAAAGGGCAGGGCAGGGAGGGAGGGAGGGATGGAGGAAGGAAGGAGAGAGGGATTAGTGGGGACGTCTCCTGCTGACAGCTTTGTCTGAGGTCGCATCTCATTCCATGTGCGTTATTTATTGTCCCCAACTGGTACCACCCTGCCGAGCCCAGCCCGGGCAGGAGTGAGGAATTATGCTCCAATCTCCTTTTATAGTAACACCCCTTGCTTTCTGCCGCCCCTTAAATAGAAATACAAACAATCAAGTGAAATACAACTCCGGTTTAAAATAATCCAGGGAGTTTTAGGAACGGCTGCTCCCTCCCCGCCTGCCCCCAGAGGAAAGCACAGTTACCTTCCCGTGCTGCTTTGTGTCACACGGAAACTGGAGCCTGTTATTATTATTATTATTATTATTATTATTACTATCTAATTAGAACGGCCCTTTTAGTTCTTGTTCTGAGCCTCTTTGCGAGGAAGAGAGAGGACACAGGGGAGGGCTCTTCGCAGCCCCTCACCCCGAGAGCAGGGGCTGCGATCACAGCTGGGATCTCGGATCCCTCAGGCACCTTTCTGCCGTTCCTGTGTTATTTTCTCATCCATCCAAACGGCCCCAACCATTAGAGGACAAAATCCCATTTTCTGCCTCTCTCCTTGGCTGCTGTATTTAATATTGACACTTGTGAGCAATGGGCCTCTCTGCTCGCGGAGCAGAATATTCCCATTTCCAGCAGAAGTCCAGTGTTGGTTTAACCAGGTGGGAGAGAAGCGGGGAGGAAGGAAAGGAAACCTCCTGTGAGCCCATCCCTGTGCAGGGCAGCTCTGTGCATCCCCCTGGACAGACACACAGGGGCTCTGCAGCGATGGCAGCAGGAAACGGGCTCTGGGCGCTTCCTCTAATTCCAGAACCACCCAGAGTGCTGGGAATGTGCTCTGGGTGTTTCCTGCCATTCCAGAACCACCCAGAGTGCTGGGAATGGGCTCTGGGTGTTTCCTGCCATTCCAGAACCACCCAGAGTGCTGGGAATGGGCTCTGGGCGCTTCCTCTAATTCCAGAACCACCCGGAGTGATGGAAATGGGCTCTGGGCGCTTCCTCTAATTCCAGAACCACCCAGAGTGCTGGGAATGGGCTCTGGGCGCTTCCTCTAGTTCCAGAATCACCCAGAGTGCTGGGAATGGGCTCTGGGTGCTTCCTATAATTCCAAAATCACCTGGAGTGATGGAAATGGGCTCTGGGTGTTTCCTGCCATTCCAGAATCACCCAGAGTGCTGGGAATGGGCTCTGGGCACTTCCTCTAGTTCCAGAATCACCCAGAGTGCTGGGAATGGGCTCTGGGTGCTTTCTCTAATTCCAGAATCACCCAGAGTGATGGAAATGGGTTCTGGATCCTGCTCCTCTCTCAGCACCCACAGCAGCTTCAGAAAGGGAAAGATTTTACCTTCTTCGGCTTCCAGATCCACCAGTGAAGATACCAACACGCCCAGCTCCTGACATTTTTTGCTGTGGGCCTTTGACTTCATGTGTTTAGTCAGATTCCCTGAAAAGAAGCAGAAAATATATTTTACTCAAATGTGGCTCTTTTTTTTTTTTTTTTTTTTTTTTTTTCCACCTTCTTTTCCCTCTCTTCTTTTTCTTTCTCTCTCTTTTTTTTTTTTTTCTGTTTTTTTTCTTTTTTTTTTCTTTTTATTTTTTTCTTTTTAGTCAGAAGTCAAAACTCTCTGAACCAGACAAAGTCCCTGACTGTCCCCGAGCCCCTGCTCACTGCAAATCCCCCGTGACACGAGGCCAGGTCCCCCACTTCCCTCCCTTTGCTGCTGCTCTGGGGTGCAGGAGGAGGTGCTGGAAGCGCTCTGGGACCTTTCAGGTGTTGTGCAGCCTGGAAAAACCGCTGGGGCAAACTTTAGAGGCTGGGGGAAGAAAAAGGCCTGGGCTGCTTTCGGCTGTGAGGGTGAAGCAAATTAAAAATGGTAGGAAAGAAGGGGTGGGAAACACATCCCAGCGTGGCATCACCTCCAACCTCATCTCAACAGCCTCACCTGCCTGGAGGGGAGAGGCTCCTCAGCACCACAGGGCAGGGCAGGTCTACCCTAAAAACGCTCCAAAAGCACGTGGATGTGGCACCTGGGGACACGGGGCAGCGGCGGTGGCCTTGGCAGCGCTGGGTGATCTTGGACGGCTTTTCCAGCTTTCATGATTTTATGATTCCACAATATAATGAGGGTGTGAGCTGCCAGCAAGTAGGGAGAACCCTACTTTCCTGTTTTCCCCCAAAAAGGCTGGCTCAGGTGCTCTGGAAACATCCCAGAAACACGTGGATGTGGCACCTGGGGACACGGGGCAGTGGTGGTGGCCTTGGCAGCGCTGGGGAAGGGTCGGGTGATCTTGGACGGCTTTTCCAGCTTTCATGATTTTATGATTCTATGAGAAAATGAGGGTTTGAGCTGCCAGCAAATGGGGAAAACCCTACTTTCCCATTTTTTTCCCAAAAAGATGGCTCAAGTGCTCTGGAAGGCACCAAAGGGCTGGGCCAGCTCAGCTCCTTGAGCAGGAGGAGCCTTGGACACCCTCTGGAATTCAGAAACCTCCAAATGAGGCTGCCCTGGGGCCAGGATGGGAAGAGCAGCCCCTGGAGAGGGAGAACAGGATGAGGGCTCACTGGGAGCTGCTCTGGGATAACTCCTGGGCATCAGAGGGCACCTCTCTAATTCCACCTCCCAAATTACGGCAGGTTAATTAGACACTAATTAACCCCGGTTACAGCCCAGGGAAATGCTGAACAAAGGGGAGCATTTGCTGGAGGGGGGGAAAGCAGGCAGGTGGAGCAGACAAGGAGATGAAGGGTTGGAGAACTGAAGCAAAAATGTCCCATTTTCCCTTTTCCTCTCCCACAGCTCTTCCTAAAACCCCAGACTGCGATTGGGATTTAGATTAAAGCCCATCCAGTCCCATGGCAGGGACACCTCCCTCTATCCCAGGGTGCTCCAAGCTCTGTCCAGCCTGGCCTTGGACACTGCCAGGGATTCATGGGCTGAGGGGATGAGCAGAAACCTGGGCCCTGCTGAAGGAGTGTTTGCATTTCCCATCCCCTGATGCACCCTCAGCTTTGCTGGAACTGACACTGAGGGCACTGAAGGGCACCGGGCTTGGTTTTTTCACCAAACAATTAAAAAAAATAAAAAAAATAGAGGAAAACCAGAATTCTCCCAGTTTATTACAACCCCCAGAGAGGACTGAGGTCCTGCAGTCCAAAGTCCCCAGTCCCTGAGCTGGTGGGAGCAGAGAGCGCCTCTCTGAGCCTCTCCTCCTGCTGGATGTCAGGGATAAAAAAGCCACTGTTCACTGGAGCAGAGCAGTACCCGTGGTGCCCTCACCTCTCAGAGAGTGCCACAACCACCCAGCTGCCACCTTGATTCCTCCTTAGCCCATGAATTATTCATCTCAGCCCATTTTATACAAAATGGAGCGGCTCCAGCAGGAAAGACCACGAGAGACAAAGGCTGACTGTATATCCCTGTGCATCTGGCACCCAACCTGGATGAGGATTCTGGGGGTGTTTAATAACTTGAATGCCACAAAACAGCAAAATGAGAGAGATTTATTAGTTTTAAGCCTCGTGTTTAACTGCCCTTAGCCCCACAGTCAGGACGCTCGGGTGTGAGGATGAGGCCAGCCTGGCTCAGCTCCCTGCTCCAAATCAGAGCCTCTCTCTCCACCCCAAAGCAGGAGTTTTGTCGTGGCCCCAAACCCGCCCCGTGAGCCAGGAGCGCGTTCTCACGGACACCTCTGCTCCCAGCGAATCACCCCTGCCTGAAAATGAAAAAAAACCCAACCCCATCCACAGTCCCAGCTGTGGCCTCATGGAACTGGAATTCCATTTTGGAAATGAAACCCAGCGAAAACACAGGCTGAGTCAAGTGTGCTGCAATCCACGCTGTGCTGCTGCCTGGCCAGCTCACACCTCCCAGCCCGGTGCAGGAATGCCCCATCCCTGCTCAGCCACCACAGCAAAATCCCTGCCTGGAGCCTCTCCGAGGGCAGCAAACAGAAAATCAGCCCGAGGCAGTGCCAGCCGTGAGCAGGGGCTCTGTGGGGATTCGGCTGAGCGCGGAGGGGACGTCCCCAGGAGCTCTGGTGTGACCCCAAAACCAGCCCGTAAATCCTCTGTGCCGCCAACACCCAGCCCCGGGAACACCGGGAGGGAGCAGCAGGAATTCCCCAGGACAGGGGGCTGTTCAGTGCCACGCTTTGGGCTCCGGTCCTCAGCGGCCACCTCAGGTGTGCAGGGGACAGCAGGGTGGGCACAGCAGTGCTCCCGTCCCTGTGCAGGAGCTGGGCAGGGCTCCCAGAGCCCTCCTGCACCTCTGCTGGGGCTCAGCCGCCGCTGGCGTGGAGAAGCTGTGCCAGGAGCCACCAGTGCCACCTCCTGTCGTGTTTTCTGTCCCCGGGCAGGGCAGTGTGTGGCACTGCCAGCCCCAATGCCGACAAATTCACCCAAACACCAAAGGACCAACTCGTTCCATGCTTTGTTTCCTTCCCCTCCAACTCCTTTTTCCTCTGCTCTCTCTCCCTTCACCTTCCTTGGTCAGCCCAGGTGAAGCTGCTGGCCAAGATCCTCCTGCAGAGCTCTGGGTGCAAATTTTGTTGGAGAAATCCCAACAAAACAGGGACGCTGCATCCTTTTAGAGAAGGGAGACTCAGCAGGGCAGGTCCTCGTCTGCCCCCTCCGCGTCGTTTTAAGGAAATTAAAAGCTGGAGGCTCCTTTCCACTGGCTGAGGAGCTGAGTGATCACCCTGGGAGCAATCTGGAGGACAGGGATATTTATCTGATCAGGGCTCTTCTTGCAGTTTGTGTTTTTTTAGACTCCTTAATTAACGCTGGCAGGATTAAAGGCTCGAGTCCTTCGGCAGATTTCCAGTAAAATCAACACCGCTTTGCCTAAGTGGGTCTGGATCCTACAAGGGAAGACTCACAGCTACTTGTTGCCTTGCAGAGTTCTGGCGCCCAAGTTATAAAAAGGGAGAAAAAAAAAACCAAAAAAAAAAAAAAAACCCCGAAAAAGAGAAAACCACACAGCATTGCTTCCTTGGAAACCGTGGAAAAACATCTTGGAGGGAGCAAGAGGGACCAGCAGGGAGGCTGGATTTAGATAGCAGAGGAATTACACCGAACCCGAAGCAGGTAAGTGGTCCTTATTGGGGATTGTTTACCAAAAAAAACCTCCCAGATTTGAAATAAGCTGGCTATATTTAAAAATCCCTCAGGAATTCTGGGGAATTGCGAGCCCACAGGAGGAGCAGAGGCAGTGTGAGCCCAGCTCCCATTACGCCTGCCTGGAACTATGTGCTACAGCTGCCTGAGCTCTGCCGGTGCTGGGAGCTCTTGCTCGGGACTTAGAGCAGCTTAAATGCCGGTGTTGTTTGGAGAAAGCTGTGACTCCAGGCTTCCAGGAGCACCTAAAGCAGCTTAATGGGGACTGGAAGGGATTTCCCAGTTAAATTTCACGAGGAAGATGAATTTTTTTCGGAAGAGCATTTATCGTGTTTTCAAGGTGACGGAGTTAAAGCAGAACGCGGGGAGCTGAAGCACTGAGATTCCTGGGAAAACGATGCTGGCAGTGCCGGGGATGCACCATCCCTTCTGTTTCTGCTGTTAAATCTGATCGATTCAGCAAGAACCGAAAAAATAACCCCAAAAAACCCAACAAATGACAGCACCGTGACACAAACAGCCAGAGCTTCACAGGGTTAACAGTGGTCACATTCCTCTTTGAAGATCATTTGCAAGGAGAGCAGCAGCTTCTCTGGAAGGGGGAGACTCCTCTGGAGCCAGGCTGGGAGAGCTGGGGGTGCTCCCCTGGAGAGGAGAAGGCTCCAGGGAGAGCTGCGAGCCCCTGGCAGGGCCCAAAGGGGCTCCAGGAGAGCTGCAGAGGGACTGGGGACAAGGCCTGGAGGGACAGGACACAGGGAATGGCTCCCAGTGCCAGAGGGCAGCGCTGCATGGGAGATTGGGAATCAGGAATTGTTCCCTGGGAGGGTGGGCAGGGGCTGGGATGGAATTCCCAGAGCAGCTGTGGCTGCCCCTGGATCCCCGGCAGTGCCCAAGGCCAGGCTGGACACTGGCACAGTGGGAGGTGTCCCTGCCAGGGCAGGGGTGGCACTGGGTGGGATTTAATGTCCCCTCCAACACAAACCATTCCGGGATCCTGTGACTTTTCTGGGAGATGCCCTCACACACACAGAACCAGCCATCACTGATTCTCTGTGTCCCAAATAAATCCTTGAAAAGGGTTTTATGTGGGATCTAAAAGTGCACAGGCCTTGATTTAGGTTTTGGTGTGGAGCTGACGTCCCCAGGTGAAACTTTATGAGGAGGAAAGCTTTAATTTACAGAATTCATTGGGCAGAGGAGTTCATTTTTTAAAAAAAAAATCGATTATTATCTTTTATCCTTATTGACATATAGATTAAAGGAGTGAATTGCACATGCAGCCTGCCCGTATCCACACAGGCTATAAAATACCAGCCTCCTCCTGGATCAGACCTATCCCTTGCATATTCCAGAAGGGTTCCCAGGATTTGCAGATTTCTGAATGCTAACAATGAGCAGAATTCCCTGTGAGGCTGAGACTTCTGTGGCTGCACTGGCTACAGAAAATACCAGTGGATATTTCACTGCAAGTCACCGGTCCTTTGCTTCCAGCCCTGATTCCTGGACTTTTTTTTTGTCTTTCCCTGAAGCGCTCCAGAATTCCTTTTCCTCAGTGTTTCATCTCCTGGCTGGACCACTGGGGTATTTTCTGTTCCTGGCCTCACATCCCGGGTAATGTCCAGGCAGGAAATCCCTGAGGATCACCCTGTCCTCATCCCAGGGGACGCTTGTGACATCCCCAGGAGCACAGGGACCACAGCCAGCGGCTCCCCAGGGATGCTCAGCTCCTTGAAGTGCCCCAGCCCTGGGGATATTTTGGGAATGTGCCCATCCCTGTGCCCTGCTCTCCCAGCAGGGAATTCTGCCGGAGTTTTCCACTCTGCGCTTTCCAGGCTGCTGGAGCTGCAGTAACAATAAACTGTGCAGCCCTTTAAGGGCTGGGGGGATGCATTTAATACATTTAATTTAATATATTTAATATATTCACATGTGCAGTACCCTCAGTGCTGGCAGGGCCTGATTTAAGGAACTGAAAATGAATTTACTGAAGGCTCTGGCTGAGGCCATGGAGCAGTCTGGTGTCTGGGAAGTGTGAGTGGCCCAGACTGTGAAATGGGTGTCTCCAGCCAGCAGGCACCGTGTCCTTCACACAGCTCCCTTTAAATTAAACTGCAGCTCCTCGTCCCTTCTGACCCCCAGGCAGAGGCAGCAGCATCCACTCAGAGCTGTTCCATGCATTTTGTCCCGAAATCCTAAGGAAACTGGAAGCAATCAGGATGGAGAGGGAGATGTGAGTTCGAAGGAGGACAGAAAATAACTGTGGAAAAGGGGAATTAATGTGCCAGCACTGCCCCTCAGCTCACCCCGAGCAGCAGTGGGAGAGGGGAAGGGAAAAGCTCTCCCCGACCTTCCTGAAAGGGAAAACAGCTTTTTCTTCATTTCCTTCCTGCCCAGAAAACAACGCAGGAGCTGCTGAGCCTCCTTCAGAGACCCTCCTGGAGGCCACAGCCACAAAGCTCCACCGCAGCGGAGGGAGAGACGCCTCATTAAAGAGGCACCTTCAGATCTGGTCCAGAGACACCAAATCAAACAAATCTCTACAACCCAAACTTCCAAGGCGGTTGTTCCCATCAGCTAAGCGAGCACACACACGAAAAAAAAAAACAAAAAAAACCAAAAAAAACCCAAAACACACACAAAAAAACCCCCAAACAAATTAATCTCATGGATTTGTTTTAAAATAATAAAAAAATAAATTTTCCCTGCAGTTCTGTAAGCCAGAGGAACAGATTTGCTTCCAGTGACAGAAAGGCACAAAAAAGCAGGCAATTAATGAATAAGGGGAAATATTTAAAGCATTTTAAAGCAAAAGTTTTCCCAGTTCTTGGAACACGGACATGGCTTTTGTAGAGTGGGAGGGGTGGGGGGGGGTGAGGTACATTTTAACCAGATAAAGATCCTCATTAAAAATAATAACAATAATAAAACCCCATTTAACTGCTTCCAGGCTACTCGAGAGTTTAGAGCATTAGATCATGCTGGAGAGATCTGCCCCAGCCAAAAGGAAGCCAGCTCCACAGACCTCCCCCTGGAGCCGATGCTGGAGGATAAAATTAACTCTGGAAAGCTGATTTCTAAAAAAGCCCCGTTTTTGTGCAAGTGCAGCCCGGCAGGAGGGAGAGCTGCAGCTTCTGCATTCTGCAATTCCTGATTCCCAGGGTTGCCAAACCCTCCCAGCCCAGGGAGGGCCCAGACCAACCCCTCCAAAATGAGCTGAGAAACGCCACTTCTGCAGAGCCCCCGTCCCTCTGGGTCACTCTGTTTATGAACGAGAGTTTGAAATTGCTTTAAAAAAATCCCTGGCAGGGGCACGAGCAAAAAAAATGGATTTTCCTCCTGCCCTTGCCGGTGATTTTTTTAAGCGATCTCAAACTCTCCATCCTCCAGCTGGTAATGACTCTCCATCACCAGCTGATGCTTTTGTCAACACACACAGGGCTTTTTTCCCCACTGCTCCAGAGCTCCTCGCACCCCCCAAAACAGCTTTTCTCCCATTTCTGGGCAGTCTGAGCTCACCCCAGGGCTCTGCCCGTCACCCCCTCCCAGCACAGAGCCGTTCTCATGCAGTTCCAAGTCACCATCATGCAACCGTTTATCCATAAATCCCCGACCCGGGGACGTTCTGCCCGTTCCATGCATCCATAGGCAAACGGAGACTTTGCCCTCCAAATCCCAACAGAGCGTTGATGATTTTTGTCGTGCCCAAGGAAGCATTTCCATGCTCCCTTGCCCATGCCAAGCGGAAGAAGGGAAGTGCCTGTTTGCGATGTGCAGCCAGAGCTGGCAGATCGTGGCCTTCAAGGAGCAGAGATGAAGAGCAAAGCAGCCAGAGAGGTGGTGGGGAGGATGGTTTGGTCCCAGCAGCCTGGGCAAAAGCCCTACAGAAGCATGGTGGGAGTGGGGTGAGGTGACGGGAGAGGCTGAGCGGGTTCAGCTCTCCAAGGGAAACCTCGAAACGAAGTCAGAGCAAGAGGGGACGAGAAAGGAAATGAATCAGAGACAGCTCCAGGATGGGAGGGAGAGGAAGAACCGTCGCTTGGATGTGCAGCATGAGAGTCTGGCCTCAAACCCGGTATCGCTTCCCGTTCTCCCGCAGCCCCGGTGAGCACCAGCACGTTGTCACCCAGAAATCCCCGCCAGCCTTCCCAGCAAAGCCACCGCCGCCAGGCACCGCCCGCCCCGAGTCACCCAGGGTCACCCCCCTGCTCCTCCTCTGTCCCCTCCGGGCCAGCACACGAGCCACAGAGCACGCAGCACCCTGTGCCCTCCCCGCGCCCGCGCTGTGCCGCTGCCTGGCTGACACCAGCTCCTTCTGGGGCGCTGAACCCTCCCAGCCCGGCCACCCTCTGAGACTGATGGAGCTACAGACAGCCGGCCTTTCAGAACATCCCGGGCTGGAGGGGACCCACAGGGATCACCCAGTCCAGCTCCCGCATGGGACAGCCCCCAGGATCCCCCGCCATGTGCCCAGAAGCATTGTCCAAAGCTCCCTGAACTCAGGGATCTGTCAGGCTGTAACCAAGATTTGAGCCCCACACTTGCTGCCTTATCCCAAGACTTGCTGTCACCAGAGATTTGCTCAACCCACGGTGCCAGACCCCTACAAGAAGTTAAAGGCACCTGGGCACCTCTGGGCCCGTTTGGAAAGTCCCACTCCCCATTTCTCGTGGAATATCCTTTTTGTTTGCAGCTCCTGCCAGCGCTCACTCACACCCTCCCTGAGGCCACGGCAGAGAACACCTGGTGGCGTTGATGGCTCCATGCCCTGGGGTGAATGCCTCTAGGGAGAAGCTCCATTGATGTGATACAGAGAATGTGGAAGCCACATGCAACCGCAGAGGATGAGAAGGGGCAGATCTGGAGAGCACCAGCAGGAAAAGCCACCCAGAGCCTGGATCCAGGGGCTCAGCCAGGAGCCTGGAGCTCCTGCTCTCGCTCTGGGGGGGGTTTGTTCAGAAGCCCTGCCAGGGGAGCTGCGTTTCAGGATTTTTCCCTTGGAGAAGCACAAGGAGGACGGCAGGGACGCTCTGCTGCAGCCTGGCTTGACGCAGAGCTGCTCCTCTCCTGAAAGCACCAACCAAATTTCCAACTCCCTCATCCCCCTCCCTCCAACTCCGGGGCTTTGGCAGCCCCTGGGAATGCCTTCCCTGGCCCTTTGCCAGTGCCCCCCAGCCGGCTGGCAGTGCCAGCGCCCTGAGCAGAGGCGCTGGGAGCTGGCTGTGGCTTACCTTTGGTTTTAAAAGCAAAGTTACAGTACTTGCAGACGTACGGCCTGACGTCTGTGTGCGTGCGAATGTGTTTCTTCAGCATGCTGGGTTTCTTGCAGCGAATTCCACACTCCTCACAAACATACTTCCCTCTTCCACGGCCTCGCACATACACATACTCTTCGTTTGATTTGTACCTATGAGCAACAGGTGGTGTAAAATAAAAATAAAAAAAAAAAAAAAAAAAAGAAGATTCCCACCTCAACAGAAGAAGTCACAACTTTGCTGGGTTAGTTCTGCACCACCAATGTTAGTTATTGACACCACAGGTCTTGGTTGCTGTTTGGTAGCTCTGGGTGATTAGGCTGAATGTGAATTATCACCCAAAGCTCCTGCCCCAATGCCTCCAGACGCCTGATTCCTGTGCTGGGATGTTCTCACACCCTGCATCTGCTGCTCTGTGCACACCAAGAGCCCAGAGCTGGGCTAGGTCATGGGGACACCCCACTGTGCTGATGTCCCTGTCCTCAAACACAAACTGAGGCACCCGGGATGGCTGCACAGGGTTTGTCCCAGGCTGGGCTGGACAGGGCTTGTCCCAGCAAAGGGTTTGTCCCAACTGGATAGGGTTTGTCCCTGCACAGGGTTTGTCCCAGCTGGACAGGGTTTGTCCCTGCACAGGGTTTGTCCCAGCTGGACAGGGTTTGTCCCTGCACAGGGTTTGTCCCAGGTTGGGTTGGACAGGGTTTATCCCAGGCTGGACAGGGTTTGTCCCAGGTTGGACAGAGTTTGTCCCTGTGCAGGGTTTGTCCCAGGCTGGGTTGGACAGGGTTTGTTCCAGGTTGGACAGGGTTTGTCTCAACTGGACAGGGTTTGTCCCTGCGCAGGGTTTGTCCCAGGTTGGACTGGGTTTGTCCCAGGTTGGACAGAGTTTGCCCCTGTGCAGGGTTTGTCCCAGGCTGGACAGGGTTTGTCCCTGCGCAGGGTTTGTCCCAGGCTGGGTTGGACAGGGTTTGCCCCTGTGCAGGTTTTGTCCCAGGCTGGGTTGGACAAGGTTTGTCAATGCACAGGGTTTGTCCCAGGCTGGACAGGGTTTGTCCCTGTGCAGGGTTTGTCCCAGGCTGGGTTGGACAGGGTTTGTCCCTGCACAGGGTTTGTCCCAGACTGGGTTGGACAGGGTTTGTTCCAGGCTGCACAGGGTTTGTCCCAGGTTGGACAGAGTTTGTCCCTGTGCAGGGTTTGTCCCAGGCTGGGTTGGACAGGGTTTGTCCCTGTGCAGGGTTTGTCCCAGCCCAGCCCGGCTGCCTCTCAGTCCCTGCCTTTTAAAACACGCCCAGTCCGTGTCTGCAGGGTGCTGGGAAAACGCATCCCAGCCAAACCTCCTGGGACACGACCTCTCCCTGCCAGGGCTGCAGCCAGAGCCACCTGAGAAGGCACTGATGCCACAACCCGCCCTGTGACTCGTGCACAGCCTGAATGAGACACCCAGAATGGACACAAAGAGAAGAAAACATCCTTTTCTCTCTTCCTTTTTTTTTTTTTTTTTTTTTTTTTTTTTAATAAATAAATCATGCTACCACTAAATGTAAACGCTGCAGACTCCAGGCTCTTTTATCTTTGGCACAAGATCACGATTTAGGTTTACCCAAGAGAACGAGATTGGTCATCCTTCCTTCCCATTACATATTTTATTTTCTGTCCAGGCATTAGTGCATGGGGAAGGCTGCAGGATGGGGGGTTGAAAAACCCTCCTAAGACTGAGACAAATCTTTCAGCCTCCTGCTGCTCAGCAAATGAAGTCTGCAATTTCCTGTACTTGCAGCACAAGAAGAATAAGGTAACACGAAATTGCTCCCCTCAGATCTTAAAGAGGCCAGATTTTTGAAGCATGGCACTTCTTGCAAGTCATTTTTCTACCCAGGAGGAATTAAGTCTGGTCTTCAGAAATCTCCAAACATCCACCCTGGAAAAATCAGGCTGTCTAAAGCCTCTTAATAGGAGATCCAAAGGCATCCAACACCATCAGTCAGGTTTTAGTATCTTCCCACTGAAGCCTATTCCAAACCAGAAGGGTGAGAAAACAGCAGCCAGACCGAGGAGGAACTTGAACAGAAACAGCTGCACTGCAATAGATTGAGCACTTCAACAAGTGAATATATAGCAAACACTAAAACCTATGCATTCATAAGGTAGAAAAACAAGGCTCATTTAAAACTGATTAAAAAACCGCACAAAGACCCCTAATCCAGCCCGGAGCTGGCAGGATGGGAAAGGCACCCATGGAAATTCCTCCCGGCTCCTGCAAGGGTGGGGTCAGAGCGGTGTGAGTCCCGCTGCAGGGACCCCTGCATCTCCACACACTTGGTTCCTTTCCCTCAGGAAGGGTCCAGGCAATTCCAGCTCCTTGGGGGTGTCTGGGGGAGCTGCAGTTGAAATTTGGGATGATCCTGCTGGGTGCAGGAAGTGAGCTGGGATTAACCCTTGCCGTGCTGCCAGTCCTGCCTGAGCCCCTTGGCTCTGAACAGGCATGGGAGGCGCTCCGAGGGGGATGAGCTGGACATGGATTAGAGAAAAGAGAGGAAAAACATGTGTTTAGACAGCCCCAGCCTGCACCAGGAGCATGAACCAGGCTTTGGTGTCCATCAGCTGCGTTTGCGGGCACAGTCCGTGTTTCTGCCCTTCAGCAGCAGTTCTCTAGATCATCACCAGGGTCACCTGGTGGCCCAAATACTTTATTTTATCTGCTGTGACTGAGGTCACAGCAACACCGCCCCATCGTGCCGTTCCCAACCATCAAAACCTCCCAAAAAACCTTAAAAAAAACCAACATCAAGCCCCATCGCCACATTGTCTGGCCAGAGGGGACTGAGGTGGTGTCTGAAGAGCTCACACAGTGCCCCAGCCTCCATCCCAGTGTGCCCAGTTACCTCCATTTAACCCAAAGGATTCCAGGGCACGCCTTTGTTAGGGATGGGTGATTGTCAGTCACTGCTAAAGCATCAGAAGGAGCAAAAGGAATCAGGAATCCTGAATTTATTTTTTTTTTTTCCTGCTCGGGTTTGTACTGCAGGCTTCCCTCTCTGCCTCCTTCCTACCTGTGAGTGTGCTGGGAACCTCCTGGCCATTTAAAACCTGCAATTGCTCCTTTATCACCTTGTACTTGCACTGCCCTTAATCCCACCCTCCCATGGAAATGTTTTTGTGTCCTTCCCTCAGCCTCATTAAAGCCATCGGGGCTGCATTCGAAGGGATGTGTGATTTAATCTGGAATTAGGCATTACGCTTTATCTGACACCCTGCAAGGCTTCAGCACAGATATTCCGCCGCAGCTCCCCGAGACCACGTGGGAAACAGGCAGGGAGAGGGGAGAAAGAGGAAAAGCAAGTTCATCTCAAGGAATACCAGAGCACAGAGGAGGAAAGCTGGAGGTGACAGTGCCACCACCCAGAGAACGCTCTGCAGATGCCATCTGCCTGCTCTGAGGGCTGCAATAGATTCATGGACACAATTCCTTCAGTGTGATCCCGCTTTCCCTGCTCCTGTGCCCATATGATTTGCATCAGGAAGAAAAATCAGCCACAGCTCACTCTGTGTGAACATTTACCCCGGGCACAGGACCTTCCCTGCTCCACGAGGTTTGCTGCAAGCAGATCCTGTGGACAGCCACAGCTGGGGTTTGAGGCAGCAAACCTGGGCTTCTTTTCCAGAGCACTGTGGAATTCATAATCCACGGTCAGCAACTCCCAGCCCCTGCAGGGCCACGCTCCCCCCAACGCGGGAATGATTGGGAGCACGGGGGTTAATGGTCATTACGAACCCAGACACTGATTTAGGGAACAGCCCTTTCAGACAGACACAGAAGTCAAAACTCAGCCATTTGATGCGTTTTTGAATGCTTCCTTGGTGCGTCCTGCTGGCAAATTTGGGGCCAGCACTGCAAACCCTTCTCAGGGCAGGAGGAACTGGCAGAGCCTCAGCAGGGCTGGGGTCACCCCCGGCAGCACCAGAGACCCGACGGCCCCAGAACGAACCCAAAACCACGGTCAGGAGGCACAGGAAACCCAACAATGGGAAAGCACAAACCTGGAGAAAGCTTTGTCTCAGCTCCTTCCCTTCAGCTGAAACCCAAACCCGCGAAGCATTTATTCCTTTGCAGCCTGTAGGAGGTTGAGTTCTCAGTATCTGCTGTTACAAATTCCCGACCATCCTTTTTAGCCACAAACACGTCTCTTTTTTCCCCTCACTGCTGTGAGCCACATCCAAAGTCTCCATGTGGCTGGAAACCACAGGATAAATCCTTGGACAGCCAGTGGGGAAGGAAGTTTGGTGCTTGGCAGGCAGGGAGGCAGAGCAGGTTTCTGGGGGACTCATTGCTCACGGCTGGGCTGAATCACCCCTTCCCTCCTGCCTCCTCTTTCGATTTTTTTTTAATTCCACCAGGATTTTACCTTGCCCTGCAAAGGCTTTGCTGATGTGCCCGTGCTGGCCACAGCCTGGGCACGGTGGTTACATTTTAGTCATCAAGGTGGACAGCGTTAATTCTGTGAATTTTCATGATTTGAAGCTCGATGCTGTATCAAAGAACTCCCCTGGAGGCTTTCACAGCAACTGAAGAATTATTTCCTCGACTGGTTTTGACATTTGATAAAATCCCTTGCTTGCTTTTTGGATTTGGGGTGCACAGGCACAGGAATGGGATATCTGATCCCCGTCCTGAGCTGCCGGGTTTGCTTCCCTGTCGAGTGAACCGAGTCAAGCACCGCAGTTGTTGCCTTTGGTGTCAGATTTTGGGTTTATTGATGGCACATTTCATCTGTCACCAGGCTGCCCACTCATCTGGCTTGGCTAAATCCCTGGGAAGTTCCTGACAGGCTGCTCTGGGATTAACTGATCTCATTTTTGCTTTATGTCTCCTGCAAAATTTGCCAGATCAGGGATAAGTGTGTAACTGCCACAGTGACGCTAATTACTGGTCATTAATTGCCTTCCTCACAACTCCCTGGTGCGAGCTGACCGCTCTGAACCTGAGTGTGCGGCAGAATTCCTCAGCCTTTCCCTCGGAGTCCCTGGGGACTGAGGATGACCATCCACAGGTGTGTCCTCAAGGCCAGACGGTCACCTGAGCTGTCCCTGCGCTCGTGCCAGGCTCCAGCAGGGCAAACAGCGGGATTCCTTTGCAAAACCCGCAGCAGACAATGTCATTTCCAGGTTTCTAAAAGCACCATAAACCACTCCAGCATCCCAGTTTTCCAGACAGGGATATTGCACTGAGACAAACAAGGTACTTCCAGAGAAGCACAATGAAGCTGGGTATGGGTCTGCGAGGAGCTGGCACGGAAATTTCCTTATCCCTGGCTGGGATAACGGATCCCATTACAGATCCTGCTGAGCTGAAGCTGCAGGAGAGGCTGGGAGCTGGCTGAGCACCACGAGGTGAAGGGGTGACTGTCACCATCACCCTGCCCTCAACCAGGATTTCCCTCCTGGAGGGTGTCCAGCCTTCCTGGACTCCTGGGATTTCCCTCCTGGAGGATGTCCACCCTTCCTGGACTCCTGGGATTTCCCTCCTGGAGGATGTCCACCCTTCCTGGACTCCTGGGATTTCCCTCTTGGAGGATGTCCACCCTTCCTGGACTCCTGGGATTTCCCTCCTGGAGGATGTCCAGCCTTCCTGGACTCCTGGGATTTCCCTCCTGGAGGATGTCCAGCCTTCCTGGACTCCTGGGATTTCCCTCCTGGAGGATGTCCAGCCTTCCTGGACTCCTGGGATTTCCCTCCTGGAGGATGTCCAGCCTTCCTGGACTCCTGGGATTTCCCTCCTGGAGGATGTCCAGCCTTCCTGGACTCCTGTGCCCTTCAGGGTGGCTTCCCAAAGGATTCTGACAACCTAAAAGCTGCCCCTGGAGAGCCCAAGGTGGCAGCTCTGCTGTCCCCCCTCCTTCTGCACCACGCCAGCAAAATCCAGCAAGAAACCCTAAATCCATGAATAAATGGGATAAATGCATCCTGCTCACTTTCTCTCTGCGGGAATTCAAGCACGGATAGGAGCAGGAATTTTATGGCACTGCAAAAATAAATTAAAAAAAAAAAAAAAAATACAAACCAACCAAAAATTATCACCCAGGCCTAAGTGACCCTTTCTGCTTTTCATCCTGTCCCTGGTGGGCCCCCACAGCTCAGACTCTACCTAAGGCAATTTTCCCCATTTCTCTGTGTGGGACACAATGAAGTGGGAGTGTCCCCACAGTGCCCTCCTTGTGACCACAGCTCGACCTCGGTGGCACTGGGGCTGAGTGGGACATGCCAGCGCCTCTGAACCACAGCCTGGGTGGCCAAGGCACTGCCCAGAAGCAGATCAGTGATTCTCCACCTTCCCTACAAAATGTGGGCACCGGCAGGGTCCATATTTCACTGGAAAACCCCACAGGAATTGCTGCCTGTAGCACTGCCCTGGGAGCAGGCAGAACACCAGGACAAGGGCAGGGCGGTGCCACCAAATCCAAGGAAATCTCTCCTGATGTGATCCCATCACTGTGTCCAGGGCTCGGGGTTTTTTTCCACTTGAAAATCCAAGTGGTGCCAGCGAACCACAAAAATTGGGAGGGAAACGGGATCTCTGGTGAAGGGGGTGGATGGAGAGGTGAATTTTGGAGGAAAACACACAAAAAGTGAACGACTGTGCTGAAGGAGAGACAGGAAAAATTCCAGGGATGGGGTGGTGGTCGGGAAAAGTGCATGGGATGGTCAGGATGGGGAGACATTTTTTATGGACAGTTATCCGGAGAGCTGCAGAGCAAAACTGAGGAGTGCAAAAACTGAGGAGTGCAAAAACTGAGGAGAGCAAAATTTCAGCTGATCATGAAACCAAGATGGACAATGTCCTCCAGGAGGTGTTCCCTGCACAAAGGTAAGGATTTAATGCACGTTCAGCCTTTAAAGCTCCTCCCCAGACACTGCCTGCTGCTGTAAACCCCCTCACAGAGCACTGACACCTCTGTCACACACTGAGTTGCCTCCAGAGCAGGTGAAGTCACAGAAAACATTCACCAACAACCCAAATCCACGCAAGAAACCTTTCCTGGGGTAAAAACACAAAAAGAGGATGACTTTTGATGGCATTTCTCCCTTTTGATTTGGAGGAGCGTTGTGGGCTGCAGGGATGGGAGGATCTGTGAGGGCAGGATCTGCGCCTGAACCCTCATCCTGTGCCTGATCCCTGATCCTGGAGCTGCCCCTGCAGGAGCCTGGGGTGTCCAGGAGGGACCCTGAGTGCAAGGAACCCAAACAGAGCCAGCCCAGCACCAGCAAGGGCTGGGTGTGGATGGAAAGCTGCAAAAGCAGAGCAGTTCCATGTTCCTCGCTGTCTTGGGTTGCAGGGCAGGATGTAACCAGGGTGTGTATTGTATTATCAGCTGCTGGAACCGGGCAGGGAAGGTGTCCATGGGCAGCTGTTAACCCAGCTGTGGCAGTGATCCTGTCCCTCCCTGCAGGGATCTCTGCTGTTCCTGGGCCATCCAGGCTCACTGCATGCCTGAGACAATGCCATCAGCCACTGGGAGATGCTGCACCCAGGGGAGGAGCCCGGCATTCCCACCGGGATCACACCTGGCATTCGGAGCACCAGCACAGCCTGTGTGCCCGGGATTGCCAGAGGAACACCGGAGCCATCTCAGCACCGCTGGAGCCTTCTGCAGGATCATCTCTGCTCCACCAGAACCACACCTGGCACTGCAGGAGGGCTGCATTGGGCTGTGACCAGCGCCCTGAGCAACAGCGGTCAGGTCCTGCTCTGACTCTGAAAGGGTTTCTAGGATTTTTTGGTTGTTTGCTTGCTTCACTGCATTTGTATTTTTAATATTCCTAGTAAAGAACTGTTATTCCTATTCCCATATCTTTGCCTGAAAGCCCCTTAATTACAAAATACTAATAATTCGGAGGGAGGGGTTTTTACATTCTCCATTCCAAGGGAAGCTCCGGCTTTCCCTGGCAGACACCTGTCGTTCCAAACCAAGACATTCCTGTCAATGCCATGTGTGAGTGAAGGACTGATTCAATCTGGGGTTGTGGCAACTTCTGCTCTAACAGCAGCGGAATCACAGTTCTGCTCATTAGGGCTGCTCCATCTCCCCGCGCTGTAATCATTTAATTGTCACTGCAGGCCCCTGCACGAGCACAAACCCCCAGCACAAAGAGCCCCACGCGGCTAAAGACAGGCAGCAAACCTGGGGCTGGTGGCTCCAATGCAATTAGAGAGGGAGCAGCGAGGAAAAATGGAAGTGCAGAGCAAGGTGAGAGGATTTCAGCGGAATGTGAGAACGTTGTCCCTGCCAGGTGCTCAGCTTCAGCCGCCGGAGCGTGGAGAAATGCGGGATCGCGCTGATTGTGTGCACGCACTAATTAGTCCCTGCTGGGCTTCCCCCCCATTAAATCCAATTTTCAGAGCAGACGGGCAATGCAGGAGCTTCCCCAGCCTCTGCCTGAGGACTGGGCTGAATGTTCCTGTCCTCGGATGGTGCCACAAAACAACCAGAGAGCTCCTGCAGAGCCCCAAAACACAAACTAAACCCAAACTCCTCACCCAGCTCCTACAGAACCCCGAAACCCAAACTAAACCCAAACAAAACCGAAACTAAGCCCAAACTCCTCACCCAGCTCCTATAGAACCCTGAAACCCAAACTAAACCCAAACAAAACCGAAACTAAACCCAAACTCCTCACCCAGCTCCTACAGAACCCTGAAACTCAACTAAATCCAAACAAAACCCAAACAAAACCCAAACAAAACCCAAACAAAACCCAAACAAAACCCAAACGAAACCCAAACTCCTCACCCAGCTCCTATAGAACCCTGAAACCCAAACTAAACCCAAACTAAACCCAAACGAAACCGAAACTAAACCCAAAATCCTCACCCAGCTCCTACAGAACCCTGAAACCCAAATGAAACCCAAACTCCTCACCCAGCTCCTACAGAACCCCGAAACTCAACTAAATCCAAACGAAACCCAAACTCCTCACCCAGCTCCTACAGAACCCCGAAACTCAACTAAATCCAAACGAAACCCAAACTAAACCCAAACGAAACCCAAACTCCTCACCCAGCTCCTATAGAACTCTGAAACCCAAACGAAACCCAAACTCCTCACCCAGCTCCTATAGAACCCCGAAATCCAAACTAAACCCAAACGAAACCGAAACTAAACCCAAACTCTGCACCCACTACCACAGGGACAGGAGGAGGGGAAAAAAAACCCACAGCCAAGAGCTGCTGCAGGGTTTGCAACGCCAGGGGCGTGATGGTGGCTGCCTCCGCCTCTGCAGGTACATTTTGCATGGTTTTTGGATGTTTCGAGGGTAAATTAAAGCTGCATCACTGCTAATGCAGGGCTGGGGGTGGTTTTGCCTCCCCAGCAGCAGCCAGACCGGTTGGACCACGGCAGGAGAGCTCACGTGGGTGAGCACTCACACTCAGCCCTGGGCATGGTTCCAGCAGCTCCCATGGAAGATCAAATAGAAACCGAACAAAATGAGATAAAAAAGGGAAAAAACCCAACCAGCGAGTCATCCAGCTGATTCATAAAATATTCACAGGGAAAGTCTGGCCCAGAAATCCCCAGAGATGACCCGCCTCGCTCCCAGCCCTGTGCCCCCAGCACGGACTGGCCGGTTTCCGGAGGGGTGCCGTGGATGACTGGGGCTGACACGGCCGCGCCTGGCCCTGCACACAGCCCCTCCTGCTCCCAGCGCTCCGCCTGGCTCTGGAGGCCACTGCTGGATCGTTTAACTCCAGGCTGCTCCTGTCCCTCTGTCACTCACCCTGGCTCTGGCTCCTGGCCTTACTCCACACTTATTCCCAGCACTGCCTGCACTCCCTGCAGGATCTCACCTCAGGGCCCCTGTGGCACTTGTTACACTGAAGAGAGCCTAAAATTCCTGAATGAATTGTTCTGGGTTGGGGTCAGTTATGGAAACAAATCCACAGGAGCTCCTGGAGCTGCTGCAGGGCTGGAGCCCCTCTGGAGCCAGGCTGGGAGAGCTGGGGGTGCTCCCCTGGAGAGGAGAAGGCTCCAGGGAGAGCTGCGAGCCCCTGGCAGGGCCTAAAGGGGCTCCAGGAGAGCTGCAGAGGGACTGGGGACAAGGCCTGGAGGGACAGGACACAGGGAATGGTCTTTAAACTGATGGAGAATGGATTTAAATGGGATATTCGGGAGGAATTCCTCTCTGTGAGGGGCTGGGATGGAATTCCCAGAGCAGCTGTGGATCCCTGGCTGGACACTGGCACAGTGGGAGGTGTCCCTGGGGTGGCAGGGGTGGGATTTCAGGTCCCTTCCAGCCCACATCATTCCATGATGCCATGAAATTCGCAATTCCCAAGCCAGGG
Organism: Hirundo rustica; assembly: GCF_015227805.2. Classification (NCBI taxonomy): domain Eukaryota; kingdom Metazoa; phylum Chordata; class Aves; order Passeriformes; family Hirundinidae; genus Hirundo; species Hirundo rustica. The sequence goes on from NC_053474.1 coordinate 5,139,668, forward strand.
CCGCCATCCCCACACTCCCCTGCTGCTCTTTTGCACAGCCAGGAGCTCCGGGGCCTTTCCCAGCTCTCTGTTCTGAACTTGCCCTCGGTCTACTCAAGAATTTATTTCAACACATCTACAAACACTCAAAGAAATCACCACGGCGAGGATTTGGCATCTGAAAATACATCAATTCCCCCTTTTTTTCTTCACAAAGAACCCCCCTTTTTACCAAAACCTGCACCTTTTCTCCAGGTTGGACCCATCCCGTTTTATCCACCTCCACATTAATTTCAAGAAGCCATTTCCTGACTGATTGATGCCATTAATTAGCATTTTTTTACACTTGCCAGCTGCTTCATTTGAGAAGCAGAACTTGCAGCAGCCCAGCAAAACTTGGGTTTGGCTCAGGCCATTCCTCACAGGAATCGTGATTCGAGCTGGTTATTCCTCGCAGGGCTAAACACCGCCCATCCTCCAGCCTTTAATTAATCCCCTCATTAACTGCTGAAATACACCCACTGCAGAATTCACGGATCTGGGATGTAACAGAGCCTCCTGACAGACAGATCCTGGCAGAAAAAAATCGGCTTCCTGGGGTGACACCTGCCCATGACTGCAAGTTTTGGATGAATTTTCTCCGGCTTTCCGTCCCCTCCTGGCCTGGCTGGGACACGCTGAGGACCCTCAGCCCCTCTGGGCTGGCTGGAGGATTTATTTTTGGAGGATTTCATCCCAAAGCTGCCTCCCTGACACGGTTGTGTCCTCCCTGAGCTCTCTGTGCGGTGCTGTCCCTCCCGAGCGGGTCCTGGTGCTCTGTGCTCTCCTTGGAGCCAAGTTTAAGGGTTTTTTTTTTGTTTGTTTGTTTGTTTTTTTTAGTTTTTAGGGTGCAGCACTGGGAAGTTCTGGTTTCAGACTGGTCCCAACATGAGTAAGGGGGAACAAAGCTCCATATTCAGCCACGGGACAAGGTGAGAAACAATTTCACTTTGATTGCAGTGAAAATGTCCCAGAACTGCATTTTCTCTGCCGTCACCACACCTGGCACAAACCTTCTTTTCTCCACCCTAAATATCCCATTTAAATATCCCATTTCACCCCAGAAGTGCGTTCAGGGGTATCCTGGGGACGGGTGCCACTGCCCCTCTGCTCTCACTGCCACACCACTCCCTTTTAAATTATTAAAAAGCAGAATTTCATAATTTCACTCAAGAAATACCCTTCACGGGAGGCTGCGTAGGGTGTTTTGTCTAACACTCTGTTCAAAATGATATTTAAATTGTTACAACCAATTATTGCCTAATTTTGTGCAATTCCTCCGCTCTCAGGGATCCCTGACCCTGGTGGAGCTGTCCCATTCCCATCATTGGGAGGAAGCAGGAAAAAGAAGTTATTTACTGACTTTTACAAGAAATCCGTGGTGCAGCAGCCAATTTTGTGAGGTCTTTAACACAGAAAACATATTTTCAATGCAGAAAACATATTTTCCGGGCTCTCTGATCCCAGCAAAGAAATGGAGATTGAGATCAACACCACCTGCTGTTATTCCACGGTTCCCAAACTCATTTCACATCCCAAGAAAAAATCAACATCACCAGAGAACTGCAGCACCCAGGGAATGGCAGGGAAGGTCCCAGTAATGCCAAAAAAATAAAAAAAAAATCCCCCCCAAAACCCAAATCCCCGCTTTGAATTGAAAATTACATTAATTAAAAATTAGAAAATAGAAAATCACATTAATTAAAAATTAGGAAATACTGCACAGAAGTTTGTGCACAGAGTGGTCTGGCTACAGCTTGGATGATCTTTTAGATTTTGGGTTTAGTGTTGATAGCTTTGGGCAGGGGCTTTCCAATATCTTAAAGGGGCTTTTAAAAATGAGGGAGAGAGAGGTTTTTGTAGGATGGGACACAGGGAATGGCTCTCAGTGCCAGAGGGCAGCGCTGCACGGGAGATTGGGAATCAGGAATTGTTCCCTGGGAGGGTGGGCAGGGGCTGGGATGGAATTCCCAGAGCAGCTGTGGCTGCCCCTGGATCCCTGGCAGTGCCCAAGGCCAGGCTGGACATGGGGACAGTGGGAGGTGTCCCTGCCAGGGCAGGAGTGCGATGGGGTGAGATTTAAGTTCCCTTCCAGCCCAAACCATTCCATGATTCCATGGTTCTAAGTGATGTGATATTTCCAAATTTTTGTTGATTTTTTTTTTTTTTTTTAACATCAACAAATGCGTTTTATCGTGAACGTTTCCAGTCCCTGGAAGGGGGAATGAGGAACCTTTTGGTGCTCATTGGAGAGCGTGAGACATGAACTGCAGTCAGAGCCACAGAACATGGCACTGGAATAGAATTTATTTTAATAAGAGTTGATTTTAATAAAATTAGGGGCTTGAAGTCCCTTCCACTGACCAATGGCCCTGCTCACTGGTGCTGGTGGCCAGGGATCCTCCAGGATCCTTGTGTTTCCTCACTCTTTGGCCAGGGATCCACTTCAATACCCCGAGTACTCCCAGCGGCAGAAGGGAATTTCCAGCCCTAATTTGTGTCAAATTTGTAAAGTATTTCCCAAGATGACCCGAAAGCGTTTCCCTGGTGCCGACGCCTCACTTGAGCAAACTTCAAAAGCTGCGCCTCCCTTCTCCCAGGGGAGTAATCCAGGGATTTGTGGTCACTTCCAGCCTCCCCTCAGCCTCAGCCAGCTCCAGCAATGCTGACCCTGTTGTTATTAAGGGATGGAAGAGGAAACACTGATTTTTCTGTACAAATGAGCCACAAAACCGGCTCAGACCGGCCCCCTCCTCTGGGCTCTGTTTGCTTTGTCACGTCCTTTCGTTTCCCTCTTGTCCCACGGGGGCTCAGCTCCTCTTCCTGGAAGTTTTGCTGGAAGCCTTTGGCCGGGATGCTCCGGCAGTGACCTCCTGCCTCCCCCTCGCACTGCCCCGTCAGCTTTGGGAGCTCTGCGGCACGAATCCCTTAGGGGTGAGGAAAGGAGAGAAAACTTCCTCTCCACCAGCACGGGCTGGAGAAGCTCTCCCTGGGGACTGACCCTCTCTGGGAAGGGGCTGGACCCACCCCGGAGGGGCCCAGGGCTTGGTGAGGGGGCGCTGGTCAGGGTCCGTGTTTATCCCCAGCCTTTCATTCCTTAGCAACAGAGTCCCAAACATTTCCCCTTCCAGCAGCTCCAGCCTGCAGGGAATATTGGATTTCTTCTCCTCCACCAGAGCCAGGGAATACCCATCCATGACCTGAACATCCCAAACCCCTGCCTGTTATTCCCAATAACCCAATCCCCAGCCAAGGGCCGGCCCCAGGACGCTCTGCAATAACAGGAAAGGCCTGGATTTGTGAGGATTTTGGATGTGAACTTGGCATCCTGCACATGATGGAACAACTTCAACACAAACATTTGATCCCCGAACAGCTCCACCAGCTAGCCCGGACAAACCCAGTGCCAGGAGAAACTCCAGGAGAAGTTCCAGGATGAACTCCAGGACAAGCTCTAGGAGAAGATCCAGAAAAAGCTTCAGGAGAAGCTTCAGGAGAAGTTTCAGGAGAAGTTCCAGGATGAACTCCAGGACAAGCTCCAGAAGCTCTAGAAAAAGCTCCAGGACAAGCTCCAGAAAAAGCTCCAGGAGAAGCTCCAGGAGAAGCTCCAGAAGCTCCAGAAAAAAGCTCCAGGAGAAACTCCAGCAGAACCTGGTGGGGAGCAGCAGGATGATTTTCCAGGAGAAATGGTCCCCTGTGGAATCTCAGGCCCTTCCCTGGGTGGGCCTGGCAGCAGCAGCCGAGCCCTCTGAGGTTTCTGGGGATGTGCAATTCCCGAGGTGCTGGAGCACATCCCTGTCCTCGCTGGCACCATCCTGGGAGTTCCCCACCGGCTGATCCTTCTGGGATCCATCCTTGCTGGAATTCAGAGGGGAATCAAACGGTTCCAGGAGTCTGACACCTCCCCGATTCCCCAGGGAAAGCTCCTAATTCATAATTACAACAATTAATAACGATAGGCTGGGATTATTTCCAAACAGCCTCTGCCTCTATTGAAATGAGGCAAACAAATCCAAGCCCAGCTGCCCCATCCCTCTGTTCCTGAGGTAACAAAACTCTGTGACAGCACGAGAGAGGCAACCTGAGAACCAGCAGCAACAAAAATCCTCAGAAAGTATAAAAAAAATACCAATTTCTGCTCTGTTCTTCCCCTCATCTCCACTGGGCGTTGATGGCTGATGGATTTCTGATCTGCAGATATAAATGCCACCGACAGAATTCCCAAAGCCACTCAGGTTATTACAACCCCTCGACACCCCAGAGGGTCTGATGGATTGGGCTGGGATTATCACCTCCGAGCAGCCCATCCCATCAGCCTTCTCCTGCTCCCAGCCCCTGGGGGCTGTGATTATTAACGGAATTCTGCACCTTGCTCTGGTGCAGACAGAAACGCTCCGAGCCTCAGAGACAGCCCAGACCCTTCCCCATCCCTCAGACTGGATCCAAGACAAACCAATTTGTCGGAACTGATTCAATTATTTCTCATTTCCTGCCTCCTGTCAGTGCCGAGGCAGGAAATGAGGAGTGATCCCAGGGAGGCCTGAGATACCATCAGTCCCCCTGGACAGCAGGAACTGGAGGACAGGAAGTTTTGTCCTACAAAATTTCCCACCAGTTCCAGACAGGTGAGGGATTCCAGGTGAGCTGGAGGGGTTTTGCCCCTCAGGCTCTCACCTGGATGAAGGGAATGGGGGGGTTTAAGCCCTACTCATCCTCAGAAGTACAGAGGAAGGACCTGGGTCGTGGAACACCTGGAAAGGGGCCTGAGATCATCAGTGCTGCTGAATCCATGAGCCCCGGGATGGTCTCTCAGTGTTCCTACAGTCACAGTGGGGGTCTCAGTCCTGGACACGGAGGGCTGCGGGCAGGGCCGGGCATGGGCGGGGCTCACCCATCCCAGAGGATGTACCCCAATTCCTGCTGGATCCTGAATTCCTGCCAGGCTGGCACCTCCCTGCCCACTCTGAGAGCCCCTGGGCAACTCTTCCCAGTCCATCCAAACCCCCTCATCCCTAAGGACCATCCCCCAGCAGCCATGGGGACTCCAGCCAAGTTCCAGCTTCCCGAGGTTTTCCAGGGGCTCAGCTCTTGGGGTGCCCTTTCCCACCTGGGAGGTGGGGTCACAACTTCCAGCTCCAGCTGCAATTAGGCTGGGATTTCCTTGATTTCCCTGATTTCCCTCAATTCTCCTCGACTTCCCTCTGCTGCTGGCGAAGCCGGGGCAGCCCAGGCAGGGGGAGCTGGATCCTGCCGTTCCCTGCACATCATCCAGGGATTGGGGCAGCTCCAACCCCGCAGGAAAAGCGGCGGAGGGAAGAGGGGCTGGAGCTCCACTGCCCGGGATGATGATGACGATGATGATGATGATGATGATGATGATGAAGTGTGAGGAGCTGAGCAGAGCCAAAGCTCTGGAAAGGACCTGCACTTCAACCCCCTCAGCTTTTCACTGGGAGCTGAGGAACACTCGATACCACAATTAGGGAGGAGAGAACCTGGAAAACCCGTAATGCCATTTCCCAGGCATTTCCCTGCAATTGAACCTAAAAATGCAGCCCAGCTCTGTCTTAGGCAGCTGCTTTTAGCTGGTCCATTAATTGACTGCTCTGCAGCAGGTTCGGTGTATATAATCATATTAATAAAATTATTATTATTAGCCACATTAATAATATTAATATTATTGTATTAATAACATATGTAGTGATATAACTAGCTATAGTTATATAGTTATATAGAAAAATATTTTCTATGAATATATTTAATATATCTATCTATATCATATATATAATATGAATCTATTATATATATGCAGCTTTTCATATTATATATTATAGTTAATAATAGTAAAATAAGAAAAAGAAAATTGAATAGAATAATGACATCATATAAAATAATGACATAATATAAAATAATTGTAGTGGTGCTAATAACAACAACCATATAACCGTGTAACTCTAGCTAGTTGCATAACTCTATATATGTGAAAATGAAGACGAAGATGAAAATGAAAATAATCCCCCAAATTAAAATAAAATAAAAAAATAAAAAAATAGAAATAATAGAAATAGAAATAGAAATAATAATAATAATAGTAATAATAATAATAATAATAATAGGGATAATATGCCAAGAGCACACTGGTCTGTAGCTAAAGCAGCATCCAGGCATCCCCTGTGATTCCTTTTGGAAGCCCCCCAGCCATGGAGAGTCTCACTCAGATCCTGCTCCATTTCCAAACCCTTTCCACTGCTCCAGGTCGGAGATTCCCGACCGGGAAATGTTTTCCTGAGCCCGGGAGCTCGGCGGTTCTCCGGGGCCCAGGAAGGTTCTCCCCGCTCCGGAGAGGAGCCCGCGCCGCCCAAGGATGCGGGACAGCCGCGGTCCCTCCCGGCCGGGGGATCCCGCTGCTCCCGCGGCTCCCGAGGTTTTCCCCGCTCCCGGGAGAGCAGAGCCAGCAGCAGCTGCCATGGGAGGGAGGCAGCAACGCAAACACACCGGGATTCTCTCCCAGGAATGCGGAGCTGTGGGAGGAGGAGGAGGAGGAGGAGGAGAGCAGCTCCCAAGGCAGCGATGGAAAATGCCCCCGGTCTGGCCAGCTCCCCTGTGGGATGAAATGATTCCTGCCTGGAGAGTTTCCCGTGGAAACCTCGCAGAGGCAGCACACGGGGAGCGGCACGGGCCAGTGTTTGTGCAGCAGGAAGGGCCGGGGTTGGGAGGAGGGGGGGACTGTGCAAACAGGATGGGAAATAAATACTAAAGTCCCCCGAGAGGCTGCTGAAGGCGCTGAGGGGCTGCCGCCGGGAACCTCTGGATCCGAGTCGGCTCAAAGCTGTCCCAGCACAGCAGGTGACTGCAGCTGAATTCCAGGGATGGTGTCCCTGCTCCCTCAGCTCCCCTTCCCGGGGCAGAACGGGGTGCTGGCAGCCAGGATAACCCCTGAGGAATGGGAAGAGATCCCGGACCCCCCCTTGAAGGGGAGCGGCCACCTGGTCGTGGGCTTGGGCAAGTTCGGCTTGAAGAGAAAACCCAGAGTAACAGGAAGAGAGGAAACAGCCTCAAGTATGCATGGGGAGGTTCAGGTTGGATATTAGGAATAAATTCTTCATGGAAAAGAGTTGGAACAGGGTGCTCAGGGCAGAGGTAGAGTCCCCGTCCCTGGAGGGATTTAGAAGCCGTCCATGGTGGCCTTGGCAGTGATTCCTTGAGTTGGATCTTTGTGGTGTTTCAGGTTCTGCGCTGCCCGGGTGCAGCTCTGAGCTCACACTCAGGGTCACTCAGCTCTCTGCACACAGCAGGGACACAAAACAAATCCTGCTCCTGCTGCACACCAAGGACAACTTTCAGCCCAAAAGCACAAACAAGGGTGGCTGGAGGGAGGAACAAGAAGGATGGGACCTGACAGCCTGGAGCTGGAATGGGACAATTCAACCCCAACGTGCAAATGGACCAAAACTTGTAAAAGTGTGAAACCTCGTGACCTTTTGTCCATTTTGGGTCCATTTTGTGGCCATTTTGGGTCCACCTTGGGTGTGTCCCTGCCCAGGCCCTGTCCTGCCCAAGCTGTACCCTAAAGGCCTTTCAATAAATCTCTGCTTCATTCTCCAGCTCTGCCCAGTCTCTGTTCCAGCTCAGCCTGCCCAAGGCATCACCTGTGCCAAGTGCTTGGGGTCAATGATCTCAGAAGGATTTTCCAAGCTGACATTTCCATGACTCTGCAATCAGGGGAGTAAAGACCATTCCCCTTGGATTTCAGGAAACCCCTTCCTGCACTAACACTTTGGCATATTTCCCTTAAAAATAAAAATCCTGGGACATCTCCCTGCTCCCTGCATTTTGTGTGCAAGGGAACCTGTCAGATGTACCACGATCTCATGGTCACTTCTGCTGGGGTTAAAACAGATCCATTTTTTTCCCTCAGGAAAGTTCCAAACCCATCCTCAGCTATCCCAAAACGGCAGCACTTTTCTCCAGGCAGGGAGGGACACACAGGTGGCCCCTGGATGTCCCCATCTGGGACGGGTGGCTTTGGTTCAGATCAGCACGGAGCAGCAGGACGCTGCCAACAACCTCCCAACCCAGCTGGGAATTCCCTGCACGGAGCCAGAGGGACCTGGAGCCATCTGATCCCTGCGCAGCCCACAAAAACCCCTGCCCCAGAGGTGACCTCAGCTGCTGGAGGCCCCGGTGGCCCTGGTGACATGAGTCACCCTCCCTCAGGGAAGGCAGGAAGGGCACGAAGACAAAAATATGCAAAAATAAGCGGCTGCTGCTCCTGCTGCCACGTCCTGTGCTCTCCAGCATTCCTGGCAGGGCGGGAATGGGATTCCTGAAGGAGTTGGGGCAGAATTTGGATCTGTTTTAGGCTGATGCTCTTCACTGAAAGGGACAAAACCTCCCCAGGCTCCAGCAGACAGAGCCAAGGGTGTTTCATGCCTGGAGAGCTGGGCTGCCAACAGCACCAGAGATCAGGAATTCTCTGCTGGAAAAGCCCAGCTGCAGATCCAGCACCCATGGAACCCCCCAGAGATCAGGAATTCTCTGCTGGAGAACCTCAGCTGCAGATCCAGCACCCACAGAACCCCCCAGAGATCAGGAATTCTCTGCTGGAGAACCTCAGCTGCAGATCCAGCACCCATGGAACCTCCCAGAGATCAGGAATTCTCTGCTGGAAAAGCCCAGCTCAACAAATTTAGCTCAAGGTCCAACACGTGAGGAGCTGAATTCATAATAAATTATTGTAATTAGCAATAGTTTGCAGCCAGCCTGGCCCATGGCAGCTCTAAATCTCCCAGCCTGGCTCAATAATTCTCCTTTATTTGTGACCCTCTGCCCTCACACAGACCTCAATACTGAGGGAAAAAGGAAAATATCCACAAACCAACAACAGAGCCAGGGAAAAAAACATCATCCCTGTGCACTGTGGACATCGAAACACGCAGTGCTTGGCTTTAGTGAATTCCTGGGAAAACCTCATCAGCCTGAACTCCCCAAGGCTCCTTTAGCTGCTGAATTTCTGCATTTCACCCCCTCCTGGGAGCTCCCCGGTGACCAACCCCGAGTCCCTGGCAGCCCCCAGCTCTCCCACCCCACAGCCAAGCACAGGGCTGTGCTTTTCGGTCCTTGCTCAGGTCTTATTCGAGAAAATTCCCTGTTTTATCAGCCCCGGGTTGCTGGCACAGCCCAGGCCAAGGCTTTGCAGATAACCCCGCGCTTGGAACGGCTCTCGGGGTTTTGAGAGGGGACTGAACCACTCACGAGAGCCCTGAGAGTGCTCAGGCTCCTGCAGCCTTGAAACCACCACAATTCTGCCATCAAATAGTTTGTTTAAACAGGAATGTCAAGACACCCACAGAGGTTGAAAAGCACTGATCTGAGTGCTGATCTGAAACAGATGGGAGAAGTATTTGCGCTCTGAAAGCGCCGCTACTGTGCTGCTCCCTCGGGGGCAGCCACACAAACCAGGATGGGCCGGGGTCCAGGAGGAGCCAGAGCACCCCAGAAATCAGAAAAATGCGTAAAATTTGGGTATATCCATCCAATTGTTCCCTTAGATCGAATATACCCAGTTAGGAATAGAGACAAGGGCACCCAGACCTTGTGCTGCTCCCACGGGGGCAGCCACACAAACCAGGATGGGCCGGGGTCTAAGAGGAGCCAGAGCACCCCAAAAACCAGAAAAAAATTATAAAATTTGGCTACATCTGTCTGATTATTCCCTTATATAAAATTCATCAAGTTAGGAACAGAGACAAGGGCACCCAAGCCTTGTGCTGCCACACAATCCAAGTTGGTCCGGGGTCTAGAAGGAGCCAGAGCACCCCAAAACCCAGAAAAAAAATTATAAAATTTGGCTACATCCATCTGATTATTCCCTTATATCGAATATACCCAGTTAGGAACAGAGACAAGGGCACCCAGACCTTGTGCTGCTCCCACAGGAGCAGCCACACAATCCAAGTTGGTCCGGGGTCTAGGAGGAGCCAGAGCACCCCAAAACCCAGAAAAAATTATAAAATTTGGCTACATCTGTCTGATTATTCCCTTATATAAAATTCATCAAGTTAGGAACAGAGACAAGGGCACCCAAGCCTTGTGCTGCCACACAATCCAAGTTGGTCCGGGGTCTAGGAGGAGCCAGAGCACCCCAAAAAACAGAAAAAAATATAAAATTTGGCTACATCCATCTGATTGTTCCCTTATATCGAATGTACCAAGTTAGCAAGAGAGGCAAGGGCACCCAAGCATTCAGAAACACCTGAATTCCCAAAACCACCAGATGCCAGGTGAGCAGCCCCAGGAGAGTTTGCCAAGACCCTGCTCCTAATCTGCCCCTCTTCCCATTTAAAAATCTCGGAATTCTTCACTCGTATCTCAACAGCAGCAAGAGCAGCTTATCATCTTATTAGGTCACATTTTCTTCTTCTTTTTTTTTTTTTTTTTTTTTTTTGAGGCTCTACGGAGCAAGAAACCTGCAGTTACAGCTGGGCTGAATTCGTACTTTCAACAGAAACACAGAAACTCCTCCCACGCGTGTAAAGAGGGACCCTGCGCCCCCTCCCTGCCCCTGCCCTTGGTTTGTGGGACTCCCTGAGCAGCAGCAGCTCCTGCAGGGCTGGAAATGCCTCTGAACACCTGAGTGAGTGATCCCAGCTTCCCCCACTGCTCCAGCCTGCAGAAACCCAGCTGGGCTGGCGGCTGTCTGAAATCTGGGACTGAGGCTGCCTGCAGGTTTGGGAGGAATCTGCCTGCAACTCATCCCTGGAGAGCTCCTCCTCGAAAAAAAAAAAAAAAATAGGACTGAAACTAAGAAGTAGGTAGAGAAACTTCACCATTTAAAAAAAAAAAAAAAAAAAATCGATAGCGAAAAGCAACTGGGGATATTTAAAAAAAAAAAAAAAAAAAAATCTGCAAGTTGAATCCTTGCCTGCAGCTATTCCCTGGATTTCTGAGCAGCAGCAGCCTCTGCCCAGCTCCCTCTGCCCCTGTTGGCTTTCACTTCGTGTGCTCCTGGCACATCCCAGAGCCTCTGAGCCCCTCCGCCTTCCTTCCTTCCTTCCGTCCTTCCTTCCTTCCTTCCTTCCTTCTCTTTCCTTCCTTCCTTCCTTCCTTCCTTTCCTTCCTCCTTCCTTCCTTCCTGCCTTCCTTCCTTTCCTTCCCTCCCTCCCTCCTTCCTTCCCTCCTTCCCTCCTTCCAGTGCTGCACCTTCCCTGGGGTGGGAAATCCACAACCTCCAGAGCTGCGGTTCCACCAGGACAGAGCTCACAGCTGCTCCCCTTCCAGCTGCGAACTGGGAGCAACTGGGAAATCGTCCTGTGCCAGTGCTCACAGCCCCACTGCTGGATTCTGTCACGGTCCCCGCACCAGGGTGAGCTGTGTGCCCCCTGCCAAACCCTCCCGAACAGGAAAACTTCTCCAGCAGTGAAACCTGTAGTGTGAACAGGGATGGGGATGGGTTTATTCCCCTCTCTAGGTGGATCTCTGGTCAGCAGGTGGATTTTATTAGAAATACAGCCCCAAATCCACGTCATTTTTTTTAAAAAAAAACCCACCATTTAACCACACTTTACTCTCAGACCTTTATAATTTCCATCATTCCCAAGAACTCCACATCCCATCTGCCACCCCCAGGACTCCCTGGTAGTCGATACTAAAGAGAACTGAAAACCAACTACATTTGGGAACATAAAAAAAAAAAAAAAAAAATAAAAACAAACCCCAAAAGACACCAAGGAGGAACCAGACCAACATCAGCCTTGCACAGGGAGTTGTCTCCGCAAAATAACCTTTTCACCATTAGAAAGTGACAGGAAAAGCAGTCCCAGGAGCCAGTTCAGAACGACATTCTCAGAGTCATCCTCCTGCCCCGCTCCCAGCGGGACACGGACGAGTGTCAGGCCCTGGGTCTCTCTGTCTGAACATCAGCTCCTAATTGCTTGCACAGGGCTTGGACTCCATGGAAGTGCTTCCATAAATCCCCTCCCTGCACAGGAGGGGCTGCCTGGCTCTGCAGATGTTAAGAACTGCCTAATCCTGAGTCAATCTGATAAAAAAAAAAAAAAAAAAAAACAAAAAACCAAACCCAAAGCCGTTTTCCTGCTCCGATTTTCCACAGCATTAACGCCAGAGATTATGTCAGCGCGTGGATGAGGTGCAAACCCCGGAGGCTGGAGCGGTGCCAGCAGCCCGTGAATGCTCTGCTCACAGGCACAGCTCATCGCTGCAGACGTTTGGGCCCTGTCACCCCGTGGCTCCGAGTCAGGCATTGTGTCATGCCCGGGAATCCGGGACGAGCAGGGGCAGCCCAGGTGATCATGGATTTGCTGCAGGACCTCACACAAATCCGGCCGCGTTTGGATTTTCCACCCCCTGCCGAAGGGAAGCGTCCAAACCTGCGGGGAATATTTATTCCTCGGGAAGTGAGGGCAGGTAGCCCCTTGGAAATGCAAGCAGCGGGAGCGATTTAGGCTGGCACCTGCATCCAGCCCTTCCCGGGAGTTTGGCATTTCCCAATCCCCAGATCAGCTCTGACCCTCAGCCTCTCTTCCCTCCTCTGCTGGCAGCAACTTGAGACATTTCTCTCTCGGTTCCACTCCCTCCTCTTTGCTGTGAGAGCTCAGAGCTCCCAGCCCGTCCTGTTACCCTGGTTTTTCTGAGTTTCTTTATTAGCCTTTTGATTTTCATAAATGGAGTCAGATCTTTTAGTTACTGTAGAATATTAGAGCAGTTTTTCTACCTTTCCCACAGAAGTAATATAAACAAATCCTTTGTTTTTCATTCTTTGTCCTTTGTTTGCATATTTCTAACCTGAAAACAATTGTAACTGACAATTCGTCTGGCCACTGAGGCTGAGGGGTGGAAACCCCAAAAAGCCAATCTTCTGCTAGACCCACAAATGTATAAAAGTAAAAGAATAAACAAAGGGGTCTTTTCTCTCCACCCTTTCAGCTGGAAGCTGGATCAGAAGAACCTCTGCAGAAATCTCTTGTCTTCGTGTGATTTCTTTGTGTTTCACGGTGACACCGTCCCTCTCCTGCTGGATAATTGCAGCTCTTCCCTTCTGACTGATTTCTCTCTCCATCCCTGCCCAGCTGCCGGAATTGTCTGATCAAATCCTCCTCCTTTCCACCAGAACCCCTCACCTGTGCGCCCGAGGCTCTGGGAAATGCTCCCCTCTGTTCCCTCTTGGACATCACATTTCCTCCCTGCTCTGCTCTGCCCACAGCCCTGGAGACCTGGAACACCCACGGGCGCTTTTTAGTCTGAGTCTTCTTTGTTCGTTTTGGTTTGTAATTCAGTTATATTGACACCAAATTCATGCGGTTTATAATTTATAATTGCAAAGTGGTTTAAAAATCGTGTCAGCACTGAGGTTCCATCCTTGGGCTCTCCCTCAGGTTCCCCTTCTCCCCCCTCCCAGACCCCAAAAACCGCGGCCTCGCTGCAGGGAATGACCCCGAGTTGAGCACTCACAGCAAACCCCCAAAATGAGATGAAGTCACACAAAATTCCAGGAAAGAGGAAAAACTCCTGACCTGGGAATGGTCTAACCAACCCCAGGGGGAGACAGGAGGTCTAAAAATGCAGCACCACTCCTGCCATCCTTGCTTTTGGCCCCATCTTTCCAAGGAATGACCGAGACAGGGTGGGCTCCAGGTCTCTGCAAGGCACGAGGAGATTCCCCAAGTCAGTGCTCCCTTCCTCGCTCTTTGCCCCCTGGATTCATCTCTGCCCTGCAGAAGGAAGGGAGATCCTGCTCTGTCCTCCCCAGGCACCCGCTCGTGTGCCCGTCTCAGAGCAGGAGCTGCTCCCCTTCACCCTTCAGAGCTGATCCTGGGGTCTGCGAGGCGGTACAGGCAAAGAAATTGATTGGGAAACACACGATAATGAGTAGATTTTAATTCCTTTAGTGCTCAGTCTGGCACTGGAGCACCCTTCACTCCCCAGAGCTGACACAGGTCCCAGCCAGGTACCCCAGGCACCTCTGAGAGGCAGCAAAGGCATTTTCCTGCTTGATCCCATTTATTAAGCTTTGATTTGAGCTGGAAACAAATGGGAATTCTTGTCAGAGAGAAGATAAAACCCGTGGTGAGTGGAGTAAGATGCTGGGAAAAGCCCTGGAAATGCTGGGCTCAGGAAGAGCATCCTCCTCCTCCTCCAGGGACCACAGGGGAATCCCTTGGGCTTGGATGCTCGCAGGGTTCTTAGGGGGAAGGAAATCTGTGCAGAAACTTGAGCATCCCACACGAGGTCAGGCAGGAAGCTGGAGACAACATTTTTTAATAACTGGCTGTGGGAAATTAGCACCCACGAGGACGGGTCAGGGAACGGGGCTGGCTGCGCTGGCAGAGAGAACTGGAGAAAAATAATGAAGGAAAGCAGACAAAACCTCGGCTAAATCCTTCTGAGTTCGTCGGATTTCCTGGGAAAACAGGAACAAACTGCAGAATGAACCCGGTTTGCCGAGTGAGGTGTCCAGGCCGGGAAACATCAACAATTCCCAGCGAGGAACAGTCAGATGTTTTAAAGGCGTGACACAGTCGAGCTGAGGGGGTTGCGTGTCCCCTCACGCTCCAGGAAACGGGAGGATTGAGAGCAGAAGGGTTTATCCAAGAGTCCTGGTGAGTCAGGAGCCCGGCAGCCCCAATCCCAGTCCCAGCACTCCGGGAGCTGTGGGGAGGCCAGGGAACAGCTTGTGCAGGAACTGCTCGGCACAAACACAGCTGCTGCGACAGGAAAGGCACGGGGGGACATCCTGCACTCCCCAGACAAGCCTGGCCAGGCCCCTCTGCACCCAAAGCGGGAACAGCCTGAGCCTGGAAAATCCTTTTTCATCCCTGGATGGAGCAGGGGAAGGGAGGCCGTGCTTAGGGACTCAAACTTGCAGGACTTCTGTTGGAGTCCAGGGCATTCCTTTGGCTGCCCTGGAGGGTCAGGGACCTGGGCAGGGGGGTCTGGGACCCCGGCCCAGAGCCCAGGGCTCAGAGAGACACTGGATTTGATTTCAGTCCATGGGAGAGGCTTCTTGCACTGCAGGAAGCATTGCAGGCCACAAGAGTGTGAAAAATAGTAGTTTAGTATATCACAGGGTGAAAAAACAGTGAGTTTGGGACTCTTGGCATTGAAGTGAATGGGGCAGGATGGAGGATTTGGGGCATTGTCTCCTTCTTCTTCCTTCTTGTTCCCTCACTCCATTTCTGCAGTGACGTTGGCACAAAGTAGTTAGTGAGGATTGGGTCAGAGTAGAGATGACCTTTTTAGTAATAGTGATAGACATTGGTAATAAATAGTAAATAAAGAATACGTAGCAATTAGTATAAAAGATGAGGACAGCCCAGAGACAGGAGGAGTCACCAGATGTCCGAGCTCGGCAAACATCTTTTGGACACTGAGAAAATTGTAAGATAAGAACTAATAAACGAAGCATGTAACCTTGAAGACTCCGTCTTTTCCTGCGTTTGGCACAGAGCTTTGCAGAGGGCCAGGACTCTAAAACCACCTGAATGCCGGGGAATTTAAGCTCCTGAAAAGGAGCCCCCGACAGATTTCGTGGGGTTTCGTGGGGTTTTTTACACCGCTGTCTCTAAGAGATACCAAAGGACAGAGGTTGGACGTGGGTGACACTGAGTTGTTCTGCACAGACCCCTCAGGTCCCTTCCCAAAGGTACCAACCCACAGGTTGTTGTCCTAAAAGCAAGGAAAACACAAATATCCGAGCCCGGAGCCCTGACAGCATTCCCTGCCCATGGCAAGGCATCGGGATGGGATCTTTAGGGCTCCTCCCCACCCAAACCAGCCTGGAACTCTGTTTGTAACATTCGGGGTCGTGCCCGAAGCTCCAGCTGTGGTTCCACAACCCAGAGCCGCTCCTGACAGAAATTAACCCCGTTTTAAAGGGAATAACCCAAGGTTTTTTTCTGTATTATGGAAAATTCCTTCTCCAGGAGCTGCTGGCGGGCAAGCCTGGCTGCTGATGGTGCCACAGCCACCCCACACCTTCCCTCTGCCAGCTCCTCCTCACAAAGCTCAGCCCAGAGCGGGCTGGGTGGGCTTGGAGCACCTGGGAGAATGGGATGAGGTGGGATTTGAATTCCCTTCCACCCCAGCCCAGGCTGGGATCCCTGAGAACACACTGCACGCAGCTGAGCTGCCCAAGATCAGAGCCCAGCAAGCGACACCTTCGATCTGCTGCTCCTGCTCTGACTCTGCGTTTACATTTCTGCTTTTCCTCCTCTTCCAAGTGTATTTTCCCACCCTTGCTGCTCCCCATCCAGGAAAAGATTTCCTGAACAAAACAGTGAGAAAAAAAAAAAGATATTTCACTTTGACTGTTCCCTGAGTTACCAGGGAAAATATTTTCTTTTTAACTAAACCCAAAATTAATGAGAAAAATCCAAATTCTCGTGAAGAAACTTTATAGGGAGGAAAAAAAAAAAACCCAACCATTTGCTTCCTATGCAATTGAAGCTTTTTTGTCATATTGGCTTTTAAGTGTATTTTAACGTAAGAACATAATGATTTCCAAAGCAAAAAGCACAGATTCCTTTCATTTTGCAAATATTTTTCTCTCCTTGCTGTTTTTCTCTCCTCTTATTAAGGAACGCATCTTTCAAGCAGCTGAGCTGCCTCTTAAACAATTCCCCCTTTCATCTTGTCAGCATTGGGAAAATTTAAAAGTCTCTGCATCCTTAAATTGCCACGCTGTGTTTTGTCTCCTTTGGATTAGGTTTTTTAGGCAGAAAAATGTGGTTTTTCTTGTGCTATTAAAAAAATTTTAAAAAGTAAATTTAAGATGCTAAAAGAGACCTCGGAGGTTTTTTTTCTTTTTTTTTTACAAGAATCATGGAATATCCAGAGTGGGGAGGGACCCACAGGGATCGGGATCATTGACCCAGCTCCTGCCCAGACCCCACCAATCCCCCCTGTGCATCCCTGGAGCGCTGTCCCAAGGCTCCTGGAGCTCTGGCAGCCTCGGGGCCGTGCTCATTCCCTGGGGAGCCTGGGCAGTGCCAGCACCCTCTGGGGGAAGAACCTTTCCCTGATCTCCAGCCTGAGCAGCTCCAGGACCTTTCCTGGGTGCCCAGTGTAGATCCTGGTGAGTGGGAGCCTCACAACCCTTCAGGCTACACCCCAAAAAAACCCCACCAGGAAACCAAATTCTGGCAGCAGACGGGGCCTGGCTCCTTTCTGGAGAGCTCCCAGCAGCTTTTGCTCAGATGAGCTCGGCCCAGTCCAGGGTTGGCTCTTCCTTGTTCCCAGCATCCCACCGTGAGTGGGTGAATGGTGTTCGGAGCACCAGGGCTGTCCCTGGGGGGCTCAGAGGGACACAGCCCCCACGTGCACTGCTGGTGAAGTCCTGGCTGAAAACCCGCCAAAAGTTCCACAGACAAACCCCACTTTTTAATTAAAATATCCTTTACAGAGGCAGCATAAGCTCCAGTGCACAGGCTGATGCTTGAGGCTTTAAACTGACGTTCCAGGGAGAGCGTGGCACGGCCAGGATGGGATTTCATGGGGGGCAGCCCTGCCCGTGGTGGGGGGTTGGAAGGACAGGAGCTTTAGAGTCCCTCCCAAGCCAAACCACTCCGTTATCCCGTGATTCTGAGATTCCCCAGGGCTGCCCGAAAGGAGGGCAGCAGTGCCTGCTCAGCACTTCCCAGGACAGGGGAAATCCGGCCACCAAACCCCCAGGGGATGCTCCAGTGGGCTCTGAGTGGTCAGGCTGGCACCAGCAACCCTCATGGAAAAGTCTGAGCACCGATTTCTCCCAGCCCTGCAAAGCAAACAGACTCAGGAAAACCCCTTTCGCTCAAAAATGTAAATTACAGGAATTGTTTGCTTGTATCTAGGAACGGAGCAAAATAGCCAGGCTGGGAGAGCTGGGGGTGCTCCCCTGGAGAGGAGAAGGCTCCAGGGAGAGCTGCGAGCCCCTGGCAGGGCCCAAAGGGGCTCCAGGAGAGCTGCAGAGGGGCTGGGGACAAGGCCTGGAGGGACAGGACACAGGGAATGGCTCCCAGTGCCAGAGGGCAGCGCTGCATGGGAGATTGGGAATCAGGAATTGTTCCCTGGGAGGGTGGGCAGGGGCTGGGATGGAATTCCCAGAGCAGCTGTGGCTGCCCCTGGATCCCTGGCAGTGCCCAAGGCCGGGCTGGACACTGGGGCAGTGGGAGGTGTCCCTGCCATGGGATGGGGTGGCACTGGATGGGATTTCTGTTCCCTTCCAAACAAACCATTCTGGGATCCTGTGACTGCTGCTGGAGCCCAGCTCTGCTGTGCTCCCATTCCAGGCACTGCCCTGGGGGAGGGAGTTCACTGCTCTGGGTGAGTTCATTGCCGGGTTTGCAGGTGAATTTGGGACCTTTGTGCAGGGCCAGGACTTGGACTCTAGGATCCTTGTGGCCCCTTCCCAGCCTGGATAATCCCTGATTCCATATTTTATGTTAAATAAAGACGCTTCGCCCTTGGCTCTCCCTGGTCCTCAGGGCAGCTGGAAGTGCCTTTCCTAGTCCCGTGTGTGCTCAAACCCTGCCTCTGGGAGCAGGGAGTCCTTCCAAAACAAACACGGAGAATTCTCAGAACATATCCCAGCAGAGGAAATCCCCTCGCAGGGGTTGGGGTCAGGGCGGGGAGCTCTGCAGGTTTCACAAGGAGCCTTTCTCCAGGCTGTGCCAGGGGATTTCCACCAGGTGAGTGCCCGAGGGAGCTGCACGTCCACGGCTGGCCAGGGGAGTGGGGTGACATCAGCCCGGAGAAGCTGATGCCTTGAGTTTGATCTTTGCTGCGTTTCAGGTTCTGCGCTGCCCAGGTGCAGCTCTGAGCTCACACTCAGGGTCACTCAGCTCTCTGCACACAGCAGGGACACAAAACAAATCCTGCTCCTGCTGCACACCAAGGACAACTTTCAGCCCCAAAGCACAAACAAGGGTGGCTGGAGGGAGGAACGAGAAGGATGGGACCTGACAGCCTGGAGCTGGAATGGGACAATTCAACCCCAATGTGCAAATGGACCAAAACTGATCAAAGTGTGAGTCCTCGTGACCGTTTGTCCATTTTGGGTCCATTTTGGATCCACCTTGGGTGTGTCCCTGCCCAGGCCCTGTCCTGCCCAAGCTGTACCCTAAAGGCCTTTCAATAAATCTCTGCTTCATTCTCCAGCTCTGCCCAGTCTCTGTTCCAGCTCAGCCTGCCCAAGGCATCAAAGCCCCCACAGCTCCCAGGGAACCCACAGCAAAGAACTGGGTGGGCAGTGGGGCAGGGAGGCTCGGAGCAGCTCATGGCTAAGCCCGAGGAGGGGATTTTCTCTTTATTCATCCACTAATTGGCAATCATGTTCAAATCTGATCAAACAGCCCCATTTCCTCAATTTTCCTTTGACCTTTGCTGTTGAGGCTCAGGGAGGCAGATCTAGGGCTCTGTGGTGTTCCTGAGTGCCTAAAACCCCAAAATAGGGGAGGGGAGGGGAGGGGAGGGGAGGGGAGGGGAGGGGAGGGGAGGGGAGGGGAGGGGAGGGGAGGGGAGGGAAGGGGAAGGGGAAGGGGAAGGGGAAGGGAAGGGAAGGGAAGGGAAGGGAAGGGAAGGGAAGGGAAGGGAAGGGAAGGGAAGGGAAGGGAATGAAGTCATTTGAGAAGGGGCTGCATCCAGGCTTGATGGGATGGGGGTTCACCACTCCAGTTTACAACCGCAGTTCAGGAGATCCCAGTTCAGGATCCCATGGCTGGGCGCCTCCAACTCTGTCACATTTTGGTGGAGACAAAGAGGGAAGGGTTTGGATTTCTCCAAACCGCAGAGCGGAGCAGCCTTTGGGACACAACCCCACTCTGAGCATCCCTCTGGAAGCGCCGAGTTCTTCTTGTGGATGTGTGGATTTTTTCCCATGGGATGGTGAGGAGGGGAGATGTTTTTAAGGTGGGAATGCCAGGATACTCAGATATTTGTGTCTCCAGTCATAATGTTACAGCCATAAATGTTCGCTTTTTTCCCTGAAGTAAGGAGAAAAGGAACAGTTTTCCAGAGAGAAAATGTAGTTTTCACTATACACAGCCCTGGCCTTGGAATGTCAGCTAAGGTTTTTAGTTTTATACATCTTGATACTGTTTTTTCCCACTGGCAGGAATTAGCTAATTAAATAAACCAACTAATCATCCCCATAGCAGCACAGAGGGGTGGGCTGTGAAGCAGGAGGATGTGGGGCGAGCGTCCCCAGCCCTCTGCTCTCAGATTCCACCCTGGAATGGCAGCGCACAGGGAGCAGGTCCCCGAGCAGCCCTGAGAGCAGCACAGACGCCCCTCTCCGGGCAGGTCGATAGCGATCTCTGGTTTCACCACGTCAGACTGCAGGACGGGCACCCGGGGGGGCGGCCAAGGCGACACCGAGGAACCGCAGCTCCTCCCGCAGCGCTGCCGGCCAGCCTGACCTTCAGAGATCATCTTCCCTGCCCCAGAGCAGCACGGCATCCCGCAGGACGGGCCCGGCGCGCGCTTCCATTGGCTCCTCGAGGAGCTCAGGCATTGACCTGCCTGTTTAATGGCTCTCCCCAGCACAGCCTGAGGAGCCTCTGCAGCCCCCAGCCCGTCCTTGGGGTGTTAAACGACTCCAACCTCCCAGCCAAGGGCTGGGGCCATCTGCCCGGGATGGGGATTGATCCAGCCTGACAGAATTCCACCATTTCAAACAAAAAGCTGCGGCTGGAATTACACGTGGAGTGACCTCAAGGCCTGCTCCCCAAGAGGGGTTTGTTCTCAACAGAGAGCTCCGTGGATGCCACCCCCAGTTTAACGTGGGGAGGGTGAGGTGGGACCATGCACGTCCCTCCTGAGGCTTCCAGGGAACCAGAGGGGCTGCAGAGCCTCCTCCTGTCCAGAGACCGCTGCTGGAAGGGCTGGGAACTCCCCAGGAGCTGGAAACAGCCACAGCCAGGTGCTCCTGGCAGCTCCAGGGCCAGCCCTGAGCTGGCACCACAGATCCTCCATGCGGGGAGTGGGGAGGGCAGGACTGAGCCCCAAAGGCAGGCACGAACCTCCAGGCTCAAGGAACCTGCAAATTCTGTATCCAAACCCCTTCCCAGGGGGAAAACAAAGGGAACCATCCACGCCCAGACACCTCCAAGGGAGACAAGGGGAGCCAAGCTGCCCCCAGCGCTCCGGGGGCTTCAGGAGTTCCTTCCCGACAAGTGGGAATGGTGGAAAGAGGAAATTTGGCTTTTCTGGACTTCCCTGAAAAGCCAAGGAATAAAATTCCAGCTGGGAGGCTGGAGAGCAGCAGGAGAAATCTCCGAGATGGTTCTGGGAGTGCTCTGAGGAGTGTGGCAGAGGGGGAAAGCGATGGGATGGGGGAAGCCTGAAGACTCTGCAGAAGGAAGAGTGTTGAAGATGGCAGAGAGAAAGGCAAGAGCTCCAAAGAAATAAAAAATGAGGGGAAGAAGGAGCTAAAAGAGCTGCAGCAAGTGAACCTGTTGTGAATTTCTTTATAATCTCAGTCCTTGGTTGAGACAACAAAGCATGGGATGGATCCAGAACTTTGAATCCAACTGCATCCCCCTGGAAGGATGGGCCTGGCCAGCAGCATTCAGTGCGAAACCAATAAATAAGGGGGAAATGAGTCAAGGAAGAAATTTTTATAGGGGGAAAAAAAAGTCAGATAAGAGAGTGAAATAATGTCTTGAAAATGGCTGCACTTTGTGTAAAACATTTCCAAGAGATGTCCAGGAAAGAGAGTCTGATCCATTTGGGAGCTCGTAGAAGGCACCATGCACCCCGTGGATTTATCTGCAGGGAAAGGTCCTGGCTGAGCACCCCAACACCAGGAACCCTGTGGGAATGAGCCCATGGAAGCACATGGAAGCTGGGAGCACAGCCTGTCCTGCCGGGCCTGGGCAGCGCCCTGGAACCCAGACACGGAATCCAGGCATGGAACTCATTGCTGTAACGTGTCCCAACGGAGCTTGGCATCGTGTCGCGCCCAGAGGGACACGGTCAGAGCTCCAGGAGGTTCAGAATTAAACCCAGCACGGGTTCAGGATGGCTGGCACGTCCCCGGTGCCGGATGGCACGGAGCACCTCGGAGAAGACGCTTTGCTTTGTGTCAGAAGGACGTGGAGTGAGTGTCCCCAGCCCTCCGCCCTCAGATTCCATCCTGGGAATGGCAGCGAACTGGGAGCGCTCCCTGAGGGGCCCCGGGAGCAGCACAGACCCCCGGGGGTCACTTGGCTGTGCTGGGCTCGGGGACAAAGCCCCCCCTGCGTGAGCACAGCCTCGCTGAGGCCCCCGAGCTGCTCTGTGAGGGGAAGGGGCATTTTCAGTCCTGGTAGCGCTGAGCTGCTTTAATCAGGACCAGGAAGGAAGGCAAGGATCCCCCTGAACAGCCACAGGGACAGCCCAGCCCCGGGGAAATGAGGTTCCCATGGGACTGAAGGGAATAAAACCCGTCCCAGTGGGTCCCATCTGCTACAGGAGGCTGACAGAGATTTACTGAGCCCATCAAACCTCATTCTGCTGCTCCCCGAGTCCTGTCAGGCCACAGTCACGGCAGGCTTGGCCCGGTTTGGATCTTTGCATCCCCCACTCCCTGCCCAAACCTGAGCACACAGCCCACAGCTGGGGCACAGCTGAGCTCTCCTGAGCAGCAAGCAGCTTTCCTGCCCCAAAACACTGATTTTTCCCTCTTGCTTTGCTCGTTTGACCATCTGCTAACGAGGTAATTTAAAGCAAAAGCAAATTTCCTCTGGTAGCAGCAGAAAAACAACAAGCACAGCCTAACGAAAGCCTTTTTCTAACACACAGAAACCAAGACCACCCCACAGATAAATGCTGCTGGAAATTGCTTGCACCAATTTGGCCTCCTCTGCAACACCCAGGAAAGATGATCTTTAATTGCAGCCCACAGACACGTTGCTTATGAGCTATTTCTTAAATTTTTTAAAGAAATGAACAGCAGCATTAAGCCAGTGCTGAATTCCTGAGGCGCCCTCTGAATTACCTGGAGCCGAGGTTTAAGATACACATCAAATTAAGGCCTTGCATCCATTCTGGTTTGAGCTATTTCGGTTGGGTGGGATGGAAATCACACGAACAAAACGCTTCCTTTGTTCCCCGCCCAAACCCCAGGCATCAGGAGGGACCTGCCCAGATCCTCCTCAGAATGGGAACAACCACCGGGAGCACCATTTTCAGGAGAAGGCTCTGGAAAGATTGAGGAGATGCACAGAGCACCTCTGTCACTTCAGAGACAGCTGCGAGATGGATTTGTGCTCTTCACTCAACCACCCACTCAGAAAAGAGATCCAGGTGACTGCTGACTTAAAGACAGCTCAAAAATGGGAAATTAATGCACCCCAGATACGGAGGGCCGAGTTTTTACAGTGGCTGTGGAAAACAAACTGAAATCCAGCTCCATCTGCTCACCTCCAGTGGCACCTTGCCATCATCGTAACAACTCTACACGAGCGTGAGACACAAGAAGAGAAATAAAATGAGACACTCACCCTCCTTCAAAGATCTTGATCCTCACCGGCTCCCCTCGCTTGGTCACAAGAGCCTCTTCTTCTGATTTTCCCCTTTTCTCCTCGTCCTTCTCAGCTCTAGTTATATCTTTTCGACCTTCATTAGAAAGGAGCGAAGGCAAATGAACCTATCTCCCCAAAAGAGCAAAACAATCCATGATTACAGACAGAATCACTGGCAGGCAGGCACAGAGCAAACAGCCCCAGCAGAGCCCGCAGCGTCCCCACGCTGCTCCCCACGCCAAGGGCTGGAACTGGGGCACCCTCCCAACAAATGGGGCTTTGCTCCCGGATTCGGGGCCCTGAGGGTTGGGCTGTATTTACTGTGACTCCTGACAAATTTTTAATTGCTCTCTCCGGGTTATCCAGCTCTTGCCAGCTGGGAAAATGAAGGATGAGGAGAAGTGTGGTGGCTGGGGTGGCTCTGGGCGTGCGGGGTCTCTGCTCCCAAAGCTCTGTCCCTGGATAATCCTCTCTCTGAAACATGCATCTGAACGGTCTGGAGAGGAGGCATCAGCAGAATTCCTACACTGAGCCTCCGGGTTTCCCCCACATTCACACACATTCACACAAGTTTGGATTTCAGCCACCTCGGTCTGACATAAATCACTGGCCAGGCAGCGCTCAGGGCGATTTCCTTTCTCTGCAACCCCACCGCCAAGGGCGCAGCGCAGGGAGAGCCACAAAACCCACGGGAGAAAAGAATCCTCAACCTCCCCACACCTTCCCAGGGTCAAATCTGCTTCTTCACTCTTAAACTGCCACTTGTTGAGGGGGTTTTGTGTCTAAACCTTGTCTAGCCCAAGGTTTAAGTCATGCCCTGACTCCTCTCCTACACGATGAACGCTGTTTGTTACAGCACGGACCTGAACATCAAAGTGTGCGGCTGGGTGGGACGAGGGAGAGCTCCCTGCACCTGGAATGAAATGTTGTGATGTCCTAAATCCTGGGACAAACCCAGGGAGAGCTCCCTGCACCTGGAATGAAACGTTGGGATGTCCTAAATCCTGGGACAAACACAGGGAGAGCTCCCTGCACCTGGAATGAAATGTTGGGATGTCCTAAATCTTGGGACAAACCCAGGGAGAGCTCTCCACACCTGGAATGAAATGCTGGGATGTCCTAACTCCTGGGACAAACCCAGGGAGAGCTCCCTGCACCTGGAATGAAATGTTGGGACGTCCTAAATCCTGGGACAAACCCAAGGAGAGCTCTCCAACCTGGAATGAAACGTTGGGATGTTGTTCCCCACTACAGCCTAACAGGACACACCCAGGGGTCTCCAGAGAAAGGAAAGCAGATGCCTTTCCCCCGGGTCACCTCTCACCCAGTAACTCTGACATTCAGCTGGATGAGGACCCTGGATCCATAGCTCACATTATCTGTAATTTATGGAAACAGGCTGCAGGCAGCTGAGGGCGGTTTCTAGAGGGGTTTGGCCTGAGGGCAGCTCCTGAAGCCCGAAGCAGAGCTGGTCACCCTTGGCTCTGGCTGGCAGGAGGGGCAGCTCCCCCGTGATTCACCTGCCCCACCTCAGCCTTGTCTGTAGGGGGATGAATCACCCCGGTGGAGCCTCTTTGTCTCCCCTGGTTTTGGGGGAAGCCACAGAGTGAGCAGCTCCAGCAGAGACCTGCAGAATCCAGGATCCGAACAGGCCCCAGCCTCCGCAGCTGATGGAACTGCCACGGGATGCTCGGCAGGGAGCGGGATGGATTCACTCAAAACTCACTTTGCAAAACTGGGGTCAAGCGTTTCAAATTTGCCCAGGAATTTCAGGAGCTCAGCTCAGAGCATTAAGTGCACCCAGGCTGCTCTCTCTCCTTGTCCAGATCATCCCCACATCCACACCATCCACACAACCTGTCCTAGAAGCCTCCTGGGAATGGTCCCTGTGCAGTCCCATATCCCTAAAATGCCAGGAGTTTCATGACAGAAGGCCTGGGGCAGAACAGTGCCAGGAATCATTGGAACCATTTAACAGCAGGAATGGCCTTGAGCTGGTGGCTCTGGGCATGGAGATGACAGTGAGGAAATCAGCGGCAGGAGACACTCAGAACCCTCAAAGATTACATTTCAGGGCTGTGACTTCAGCTCCTGATAGGAGCTATGGGCTCAGGGCACTGCTAGGGGACAAATTTCCCAGGTTTACTGAGGAATACAAAACAATTGACTTGCTAGATGTAGCACGAGGTTTATTTATTGCAACTTTCGAAAGCACAAAAACATTGACAGATGAAAGGCACCAGAGAGCCAAAATCATACAGTCACCAGTCACTACTATCCCCTGTTACAATCTCGTTCGAATTTACAGAGTGTGCAAGCCCCAGTACAGCGTCACCAGCCATCCCTACATGCACGCTGGAGCCCGCAGCCACTCCAGAATTCCAGAACCGTCTGCTCAGCAAATCCCACGGGAAATTTAAACCCCAAGCCAAGGATGGAGACAGCACATACAGAACTACTGCTTGCTGCATGCAAAACTGTACAAAACACCAGAGCTTTTTTACATCTCCGTGGAGATCCACTGACAACCTGGAGTCACATAAAGGAGGGGAGGCTGAAGGGAAGGAGCCAGAGCAGAGTCAGCTGAGGGCTGCACTCCCAACCCTGGAGTGATGCTGCTGCTGCTGCGCGTCCTGGCAGCCGCCGCTTCCCCACCCGTGCCAGCCGTGCTTGCTGGAAACACTGCACGGAGGATTGCACTCCCACTGCTCACAAATTAGAATTCAATTTACCCCCGCTGCGGTTCTCAGGGGTTCTGCCAGCCAGGCGGGGAAGGAGGGCTGGGTTTAAGATCCGCTGTTTCCCAGGTGAACTGGGCAGGGCAAACTCTTCCTTTCGTGAATTGCGCCACGGGAACCTGAACCTGCACCACCAGGCAGCTTGGAGGGGTTTGTGGAGCAGGTTTAGGAGGCTTTGGGGGAGATGCGTGCAGTGAAATGTGGATTTGGGTGAGTGAGGGCTGAACCATGGCCGTTTAACCTCTCCCCTCGGGGCGGGAGGGTCTCGTACCTCTGGACACACGCTGGGTGTGGGTTTTAGCACCATGGCAAAGAGCAGGGCTCAGAGCAGCACAGGCACTTCCTTTAGGGATTGAAATTGAGGATGCTGTGGCACCACTCAGATAAAACCCTTGGAAAAATAGTGCATAAATCTCGGCGTGGTTATTGCACTGCTCGGGTAATTATCTGCCCCTGTGTCCCTAGAAATCTGTCTCTTGGATTTCTGCAGGAAAATTGCAAAATGGGAATGCTGAATAGAAATAAAGATTTATTGAATCAAAGCGACTCTACTGTGTATTTTAAGACATATTTATAAGCAGCAGCTGCAGCAGCGATTATGATAAATTTAATATTCAGAGTTCATTTCATGACACAGAAATAAAATGAATAATCCATCAATATAAATTGACTTGAGATGAATATCAAATTGCAAAATCTTTAGAGCGATTCTGTTTGCTAATCTACATGAACATGATCTGGATTAAAGGGATCTGTTTGGTTCAGCATTAAGCAGGAGGGGTAAAGTCTGGCTTTAAAATGAGATACAGAAAATTAGGCAGCTCACAGGAGGGTCTTAGAGACTTCTGTGCCCATGTGGGCAATGCCCTGGGGGAACTCTGCCCCTGGGAAACCATTGTGAAGTCTTAATTCTAAAACCAGGTATAAAATATCCTGAAATACCTGGAAAAAAAGCAAGTGGACAGTTATGGACCAAACCACAGGGGTGTTTAACAAAACGTGTCTGACACGCTGAGGCACTTCCATAAATGTCACTGCCAGCCTTTGTGCTTCTTCAGGGGCCTAAATACACTTGCAAATCTCCCTTTAATATTTTTTTAAATACTTTTAAGCATGCCTCTCCATGTTCATTAATGTGAGATGAGCAGATTCGCAACCAGACAGAATCCCATTTCCCCACGGTAATCCTTTTTTTTTTGTCATTTCTAACATGCAAAATGTAGGGAATTATAACAGCGTTTAAACCAAAAAAAAAAAAGAAAAGGAAAAAAAAATTGTAAAGCTGTTAGAGATATCAAGACAAATGCAAATGAAGTCTAATCCTTTGTGCTGGAGCGGTGGTGGTTGGTGGGGTGGTGGTGGTGGTGGTGATTCCTACTTTTTTGGGTTACAAAGCGAGTAGGACCTGGAGCACAGGAACCTGGCCTCGGAGCAGGCTCTCCTGCCTCCCAGGCTGGGGTTTCAGTGGGGTTTGGGCTCTTCACTCTACGAGCTTCACTGAGAACAGGCGCTTCCCAAAGCGCCAGCGGGACGAGTAAACCCCGACCAACCTCAGCACAGCCACGCCCCGGCCCTCCGCCCCCTCCACCCACGCATCCAAACGGATCAGGAGAAAGAGACAGGATTGCATTACCTCGGTCATTTTGGGCTTCCTGGAGCTGGCCGGGACCAGCCTGCCCGCCTCAGGCCGCGGAGCGGTGGCCATGGTGTAGGTCTCCTTGCTCACCTTCTGCTTGGACCTCAGCAGGGCCAGGGCTGCCTTGGTGGACACCCCGGGCAGGTTGGGGTTGTAGAGGCTGATGCACCAGCTGGCGTACACCGAGGAGCGGCCATCCGCTTGCTGGGTGTGATTTGGCTTTATGTAGTTTAAATAGCACCAACTGACATTAGTGGTTGTGTGGAGACTGGGGAACTGCAGGACCTTCTTGGTGTCTGTGCCTTCCCGAGCCTTCCCCGCGCCGGCGGCGCCCTCGGGCACGGGGGCAGCGCTGGCAGGGGTTGGTGGAGGCTGCTCCACCAGTTCTTTGGAGTCTTCCTTCTTCACGGGCTGCAGAGGCTCCTGGCTGAGGAACTGTTTGCCAGCTGGCTGCTCGTACTCCTGCAGTGCCTCAAAGCTCGGGGAACCCGACCGGGACGCTGCCTGCTGGGAACTGCTCGGGGTTTCCTTTGGCTCCGACTGCTCCACGGACACGCTGGGTGGTGTCTGAACCTCGACCCTGTCTTGGCTTTCTGCGAGGAAGTGAGATTTATCCTGCTTTTTCCCTTCCTCTGTTGCACTGGGTGGCTTCACCACTTCCAGCTTCTCTTCTGCTTCAGACACTTCCTCCTCCTTCACTCTCTTCTGCTGCTGGGTCTCCATCGTCAGCTCCAAACTGCCGGCTGGGGACAGCATCCTTTTGCTCCCCCCGACCGTGGAGGGGCCCCCTTCCAGGCCAAGGACGCTGTCTGAGGGGCAGGTGAGGGGCATGTAGCCCTTTCTTTCCGGTAAGGGCAGGGGCACTCTCAGGTACGGGCTCTGGAAAAGGCTTCTCTGCTCCTCTGTGATCATCTGGGCCAGGTCAAAGCCCAGCCCGTGGACGTCAGCGCTGCACACCAGGGCGCCCTTGGGCTGGCGGTCATCGAATTTGGGGAGGACGATGGTGGAGGAGCTGCACTGGGACTGCGTGACCAGGATCTGGGAGAGCGTGGTGTACATGGCGCTGCCGTAGGAGGGCATGTTGGTCTGGATGCGAACGGGGACAACCAGGGACACCATGGGCTCCGTCCGGGTGGGGACAACGAGCTGGGTGACGGTGACAGAGAGCGCGGGACTCGCTGCGCAGGTCAGAGGGTGCAGCCTGCTGTCCGAGTCGTAATCCGTGCACGGGGACAGGCTGGAGCTTCCTGCTGCCGAGAACAAACTGGATTTGATCTGTGGCAAATGTCCACCGGCATCGCCCGGCAAGTGGAGGGCAAACTGAGACTGGAGCGGCAGGAAGAAGGCGGAGGGGATCGGCGAGGAGCCGGGGTAGTGCACGGGCAGGAACGAAGGGTGCCTGAAGGACACCTCGGCGGGGTGAGACATCAAGGGAGGAGCGATGTGGAGCGGGCCCGGGTGGATGAGCGTTTGCGGGAGGGGCAGCGGCGGGGTCTGGAATATGGAGGGAGGGATCTGAGGCATGGAGAACTGGGCGGAGAGGATGTCAGACATGGTGTGCGCAGCGAAGAGCTCTGCAGACTGCCCCGGCTGCGGCAGGAGGTGCTGGTAGGGGAATATGGAAACCTGGGGGGCCATGAAGTGCTTCTCGTGCAGCGTCAGCTGCGGCACGGGGTGGTGGAACACCTGCAGAGCCTCTGTGTACGGCGGGCTGTAGGACGGCTCGGGGCTGTCCTTTGGCTGGCTCTTGTCGCTCGGGTAGGTGCCGTGAGAGGGCAAAGGGGAGGACGAGGTCGGCTGATGGGGCAAACTCGTGGCAGGAGATTTACTTGAAGAAAGAGCCGGATCCTCCGTGTCCGGCCAGCCCGGCGGGGCCGGGTCTGGCTCATGCTCGGGGTGCCTGGTGAGGGATGCCTGCCGCACCAGGAAGCATTTCCTCCTCTCCTGGGGGGCTGAGGAGGTGGAGGGGCCGGGGGTGGAGGCTGGAGTGGAGGACAAGCTCCCATAGTCGAAGGATTTACTGCGAGTCTCTGACATCTGGGAAGGGTGGGACACGTTGGGCGTCTGCTCGGAAGCGGATCTCCGCATTTCCCTGGAATGGTGGTGGTGGCTGGGGACCATCAGCATATGGGAGCCAACGCCGGGAGGTTTGGGGTGGGATTCGGAGGGCTGGCTGCTTGACTCTGGCTTGGTGTGGTCATCCCGGTCGAAGGAGATGGAGTGGCTGGAGCCGTGGGACAGGCTGCTCTCCTGACTGGGGCTCCGGGTGAGAGAGACGGACTCAAAGCTGGACTCCCCGGAGGACTGGGCCATTTCTGCCAGCCGGAGCCGCTTCTTCTTGGGTGGGAGTTTTTCCGCAGGGAGCTGGGAAAGAGTCTGGCTCCTCTGCGGCCACTGGAATTCCTCGGTTTTCTCTGGCTCCTTCGGAGGAGGCTCTGGCTCTGTTTCTGGTCTGTCCGGCTCTTCAGTGACCAGAATCTCAGGGACCTGGATGTTGGGCTGGCGGACCAGCCTGGGCTGCAGGGAGTGAGGGGGGCGGCTGTGCTGGGGCGTGGGCTGAGATGGGAACTGGGACAGGGGCTTGTCCTCTTCCAAGCTGCTGGGCTGCTCGATGGAGTCTGACTTCTCAAAGGAGCTCGTGTGCTGGATGACAGAGATCTCCTTGGAGGTTGTTCTCCTCTCCTTGCCCTCCGCGCCCGAAGCCGGTTTGGTGTTCCTGGAATGGAAGCCGGCACTGGCCTCGGAAGGTGCGGATTTTCCCGAGTCTGCTGGTGACTTCATGGATTCACGGGTCAGGTTTAGAGCCACATCAGACGAGGCCAGGTTTGCAAACTGGGTGCCTGGGCCGGTGCTGGAGGAGGAGGCGTCAGACATTTCGAAAGCTGGAGGTTCCTCGTCGTCCCCGAGGCTCTTCTCCTTCCGCCTCTTGCGCAGCGGGGTGAGCTCCAAGGTGCTGCCCAGCTTGTAATGCATCATCTGGGGCCACACGTCGGGATCCGCCGCGCTCTTCTCCGGCTCTGACGAGGTGTGGGACGTGGCAGAGCGGGGCTTGGAGAGCTGCAGTTCTGAGCAGTAGTACTTCTTGTGGGCCTCGTAGTTGTCCCTTTTCTTATAGCGAGCGCCGCACACGTTGCACTCGTACATGAACCCTTTCGCCTTCGGGCCCTTGCGGGACTTTTTGGTAAGATCGCTTTCCTTGGTTTCAGGCTCCTCGGGAGCTTTGGGAACAGTTTCTTTGCTGGCAGAGCCGGCCTCCTCCGAGACGTATTCCACTCCCAAGGGTAGCTCGATGGCTGGTTGGCGTTTCAGCATTCGAGGGTGGGAGGAAAACGCTTGGCTGCGGCTTAAGACTTCCGGCTCCATGATGTGATCATCGAATGAGTAGCTACCTCTAAAGGTGTGTGGAGAGCTTATAGTGCATGCAGCAGAAGGCATTGAGTGGCTTCTTAGGAGAGGCACTGTCTCTGTGGCACTGTGGGATTGCTGAAGTGACAACAATGATTGTTCGGGCTTCATTTTTTCACCGTGGCTGCTGGAACCAGACTTGATGTCGAACTGGAACGGTTCTCTGTACGCACCGGACTTTGGGGATTCAATGCTGCTACGCCTTGACAGAGAGCTTCTTCTGGGCTTCACACTGTCGATTTCACTGGTATCCACCACGGCTTCGTTAATGGTAATTAGCTTAGTGATGTGTTCGATCACCTGTGTTCTAGGCACAGACAACGGGACCATGCTGGGCTTCTCGTCGCCGGACAGGTGTGGGAACCCCTGGGTTGTGTTTGCAGCCAGCGCCGCCGTCCTTTGCCCAATCCTCCCACACTTCCCGAAGATGATCTCGGCGTAAGATTTGGCGTTGGTGTTGGGAGGGCTGATCTGCTGCTCCGCGCTCTCGGATCTGGAGAAGTACCCGGACTCCGTGCTGCCTTTGCTGCCGGGGCTCAGGAATGCCTGCTCGTCGATCACCTTCTTGCGCTCGCTCAGGCGCAGCGCCAGCTTCTGCTTGATGGTGTGGGTGTCCTCGGACTTATGGCTCAGGGCGTGCTCCGACGACGGCTCCACGAACTGGGAGCTGTCCTCGAGGGACTGGGACATGCTGGAATGGGACAACGAGCAGCGGTCGTGGCTGGAGCCTTGGCTGCCCGCGCTCAGGAGGCTGCTGGAGAGCAGGGTGTGCTTCTGCCTGGGCGACAGCTCCACGCCGTGACCCGACATGGCTGCCGTCTCCTCCTCCGAGTCCGTGCTTTCCCCTTCTGTCGGCTCCTCGAAGTCCTCCCCGCCCATCCGCTCCATCTCCAGGCTCGAGGGGTACATCTCTGCTCCGATCCCTGAGGCCAGCCCAGCTTTTATCCGGTGAGCGTGAGACTTCCTGTGTTTGTACAAATTGCTCTTGGTCTTGAAGGAGAAGCCGCATGGAATGCAAGGGTAGGGCCTCTCGCCGGTGTGGGACCTGATGTGCTTCTGGAGCACGCTGGGCTTCGCGCAGGGCCTGCTGCAGTACTGGCAGATGTACTTGCCCGGCTTCGGAGGCTTCTTCTCCTTCTTGTGCACCTCCTCAGCTTGCTTCAGGGACACCTGGGCAGGGCGGGGGATGAAGACCTTCTGCACGGCCGGCATGTCCTCTGCGGGAATGATGGGCTGGGAGTGGGCTGGGAGGAGCTGGCCGTGGTGGGCGTGCAGCCCGGGGGACGGGAAGGAGCCAGAGGGCCCTGGCCTGACTGGATCAACTAGCTGCCATGTGGGACCTTCCAGGACATGCTCCGGCTTCCCCGGGGACATAAATGCTGGTGCCAGTGCGTGCTGCTGAAGCTGCGGGACGTGGGCGGGGTGGTCGAAGGAGGAGGGCTTGGGCTGTTTCTGGTGGCCGGGCTTCTCCTGGGGCTCCTCTCGCGGAACGGGCAAGGAGCCGGAAAAGTGCTGCTGAGAGATGATATCTCGGAGAGGGGTTCCTGGGGAAGGAGCAGAGCTGCCCTGGTACGTAGCTGGGGATGAAATACTGCCTTGGAAAGCCTCTCCTTTGGGAAGCCTCTTTCTTGGACTTTCCTCAGCCTTTTTTGTGCTCTTCTGGCTTTGTTCAGGATCCATGACCTTAAAAGGGTCTTTGAATGCTATTTTGGGAAGGTTTTGGCAGGCTTCATTTATGAATAATAAAGGTCCCCTCTGTAGATTCCCTGTTTTGCCTGCATTTGCTACGAAGCTGGAGCCGCCAGGAGATGGTTGTTGATTTAAGATTTTACTAAAGTGTCACTAGTTGCTATTTGATTCAAAAAAAAAAAAAAAAAAGTTTCAAGGTCAATAAAGTTCACATTGGTAACACATGACAAACTACTTCAAAGACAGAAAACTTTCCAAAACTTTCAGTCCAAATATTTTCCTTGTGAACTTGGTTAAGGCTTTAAACCTTGCCATTTTATTTCAGTTGACAGTGGCAAGCCTTCAAAGTCAAGATGCAACCCACAATGTGTCTCTTGTTTGTTATGCAAACCTTTGAAAACTTGAGACTTTAGCGCTCATCTCAGAAAGATCCTCTTTTTTTTTTTTTTTTTTCCTCTCTCCTGCGCAAGGAAAATAACACTGAACGGTGGATGTCCCCCTGTGTCTTCCTTCTGTTCCACTTTGGAGTTCAAAAGCCTTGGAAAAGTATTTCCCACATTTCTGTAATTACATCCAAAAGAAAAACAGACAAGAAAAATGACTTTAGCTTTTGTGTGTAAGTAATTAACCGCTGCTCCTTCTGGGGGGGGTTAACAGTAAATATTTTGCACACAAGTAATTCAGAACAACTCACTGAATGCCTGCCATTCACAAGACATTACTTTTAATGGCAACCTAAACATAAATTGCGCTCAGGCGAACCTCGGGGACTCGGTTTAATGCTCACAAAACCTGGCTCTGAGGCAGCAACCAAAGACAGGAACTTGAAACAGAGACAGTTTGGGAAAATGAATTAAAACTCTTTCAAACTCGAGTTCCTCCTAATCTCCTGCAAACATGTAGGGGTTTAAAGTTTTTATAATTGTATTTCCCTTCCAAACTGACTGACTCCAAAGCTCTTACTGGCCTCACGCCTCTTACATCCCTGACAAATAACAAGGCATCTCCTCGGGATAAAAGCTGCTCTCGAGCTGTGCTAATCTTCAGTGTCACCTACAGCAAAGGCAGGTAAAGAGGAGCTTTTGTTGAAGTGTTGCTTCTTTAATTTCCTGCCTTTTGTCACCACACAAAGGTACAAATCCAATTTCTGTGGCACACAGAAACAAAGGTGCAAATCCAATTTCTGCGGCGCACGTGTGGGGTGTCATCGTGGGCTGTGCCTAAAGGGAAACCCCTCTGAAATGAGTGTGGATGGGACCTCTCAAACCCTCTCAACCACCCTGGCCAGCAAACACAGCTCAGGGTGGGATGGGAATTGCCCTGGAACGGCACCCTGGCTGCACTGGAGTCAGCCAGTGTGTCCAGAGATGGAGTGGAAGATGGGTGGGATGCTCTGACGGAAAAGAAGGGTGGTGCTTTTTAAATGAAGCGAATTGATAGGTGTGACTTATAATGACAAATTAATTATTGTCCTTCTTTCCGAAGGTATTGCCTGAGGGCTAGGACGGGATTAGACTGGATTAATTAGAGGAAATTGCTCCAAGCCCTGTGCTCCCTGGGGATGGGGCTGAAGTGCAAGTCCAGCAGAGCAGGACGGAGCAGGGGACTGAGGTCTGAGCTCAGCGATGGCCCAACTCCCTCCTGAAGCGTGAAGAGCCAGCAGGAGAAAGCACAAAATCCCACTCCTGGGATTCCTTGCTCCTCATTCACTCCTGCAACCCTGCGGACTCAGTGAGAAAAGGGACACAAAGTTTAAGGGGATTTAGCTTAATTTAGCAGAGTCTAACGCTACTGGGATGCCCTGGGACACATCACGACCCGCCAGACTTCACGAACTCTCTGAAAACTGTCACCTCGGATGGCCAAATTTAGGGTGCAAGTCCTTGGACACGACTCTCTCACGGAGAGGGGCAGGGACGCAACGGGGACAGCGGATCCCCCGAGGGGCTCAGCCCAGGGGCTCCCCTGAGATGTCATTTTTTACTGCCTGGAGAGGTGGCTTCTCTTACTGCCCACCTGTGTCACCACATCTCAGGGAAATGACACAAGAGCAGTCCCAAGCCTTGAACTTCCCTTCCCTTTCCTCAAATCCAGGTCCTGCTCCATTCTAGCACCAGCTTCAAACTTCCCAGGACCTGCAGAGCACCTGCTCTTGCCCTGACTTGCTGGAGAAGTCAGGCTGACTGCTGTGAGAAGGATTTAATTACATTTTGAAACCCCTTTTCAGAGAGCCCTCAATGGTGAGTAACCCTGGCCGTGGTCTGGGCTAGACTTTGAGCCCAGCATTTATTCAAGATCAAAGACACTCACGGAGCTGATTTATCACCTTGATTTCTGCGCAGATTGCTGGGCTTTGCCCCACTCGTGACACACAGAGCTTTTTAACTTGGGAGAACTGGATTTAAGCAGGGACAGAGAACATGAGCTGGGTAGAAGTGGATTTAAGCAGGGATTTTTTTTCAGCACGAGCAGAGTGACCTGCCACAAGCTCAGTTATTCACATTTAAGAATTCCCAACTCAACCTGAACGACCTTACAATACTGAATTTTCTCCTATAGGCCACATATCAATTCCTAATAATTAGGCTTTAATAACAAATTTAATAATCAGGCTTGCAAAGAAAATTCTTGAGTTAATTCATTGTCACCCCAAATATTCAGACCGTCCTCATTCTCCTCTGATGAACACATGGGCCCCAGCTGATTTTTTATTTTTTCAGGAATTCTGCACGAAAGTGAACAATTCCAGAACAGGCCAACAAACAAACACACCTGGCTGCCTGCAGCAGCGAGCTGGGCCATTCTGGGCCAGTTCAGGCTACTCCGGACATCGTTACTGCATTACTGGGAATGAGGCTCCTGGAATGCCAGTGGCCAAGGATAATTCTCCTGACTGGAAGCAGTTTGTCCAGGCTGGGACTCCTCCAAGGAAAATTTAACAGTGCAACAAAAAATGGGAGGGAAATAATTGAAGCCTGGGAGGGTTTCTCCACTGAGGATCCAGAGGGAAGGAGGAAGAAAAGGGGAAATTCATCGGGATCTGCAGCTCCTCCCGAGGGGCAGCTCCCAGCTCTGCTCTGGGACAGGGACAGCACCAGGGCACGGCTGGAGCTGGGCCAGGGCAGGCTCAGGCTGCAGAGAGGGAAAGGTTCTTCCCCCAGAGGTGCTGGCACTGCCCAGGCTCCCCAGGGAATGGGCACGGCCCCGAGGCTGCCAGAGCTCCAGGAGCCTTGGGACAGCGCTCCAGGGATGCACAGGGTGGATTGCTGGGGGGTCTGGGCAGGATTCCATCATCCTTCCCCTTCCGGCTCAGGATATTCCATGATTCTACAACCCTACACTATTTTTATTCTCACTTTCCCTCAGCATTCTGAGCATGGCACCGGAACAATGACAGCAAATCCTGAAGGAAAAAGCACCATGGATTACAGGGCACACGGTTTCCAGCTGCTGCCATCACATGTGTGCAGCCCAGCCCAGGGCACAGGCACTCAAACTGGGGATTCCAGCCTTTATTTCTATTCAAACAGGATTTCTCACTTGAAATGCAGTGGAGCGAACACAGCCAGGAACTCCCGTTCCATTCCCAGTGCCAGAAACAAAGGCTTCCCCCCTGATGGAAGAAATCAGTGACAGAATTCCCTCTGACTTTAATGGGATCAGAGTTTTACCCTGAAGCCTGAGAGAGAATGCTCAGAAAAATGCTTTTATAGAAAGTCGCAATTGTGGGAATTCCGAATTACCTTATTATGGCTGAAATAAATTTGTGCATTTGTGCAGAGACCCAGACACACATTTTCCCCCAATCCTAAACTTCACCCAGTCCTAAACCTCTCCCAATTCTAAACATCTCCCAATCCTAAACTTCACCCAGTCCTAAACCTCTCCCAGTTCTAAACATCTCCCAATCCTAAACTTCACCCAGTCCTAAATCTCTCCCAATCCTAAACTTCATCCAGTCTTAAATCTCTTTCAGTCCTAAACTTTACCCTGTCCTACACCTCTCCCAGTCCTAAACTTCACCCAGTCCTACACCTCTCCCAGTGCTAAATCCCACCCAATCCCAAACCTCTCCCAAGTCCTCCTGGAGGGTTCAGGAAGAGCTGTCCCATTCCAAGCCTCAGGCTGGGCCTGGGACCATCACCCCACCCACACCAGCTCTTCCCCACCAGATTTGGGGCTGAGCCCCCCCTGAACGGGATGAGAATGCTGGGCCTGACACCTGAGCTCCACCACCGGACAGACATCAGGATTTTCCAATGGCATTTGTGGGAAGCTGTCACAGCCCTGCCTTTTCCATACTCTTCCAACCACAGCAGCATTCTCCTCTCTGTATACGCCCAATTTTAGCCAGTTTTTAGGGATGCCAGGGTTCTTAGGAATGTCTGTTGGGCCGCTAGAAAATCCATCTGTTTATCAGTCATGATAATTGTGAAGCCAAATTTTAGACAAATTTAATGACCAGCAATACTTGACATTTTAAAAATACCCTTTAAATCTCGCAAATGCTGTGCAAGCGAGGGAAGTAGGCACAGCACAAGATGCTATTTCTGTTCCACTGAGGGAAGTGGCAGCCACTAAAATGCTCTGCCTGTGGAAGGATCCAGCATTTACCCCTTTATTATCAAGGATTAATCAATCTAGGGAAAACAAATACTTTGGGGGTTTTTTTTGCAGCTGATGGTGTTCCTCAGTTCTTACAAAAAACCCCGAGCCCGTGTATAAAAACAGATGTGAGAAGCTCAGGGTGGAGAGTTTGGTGCTACCTGGGGGTCGTGGGAGATCCCAAATCAGCTTTGAACAAATGAAGGGATTGAAGAAGAGAGGGGTTCAATGCAAACAGCCGCAGGGGCAGACCCCTGCAATCACCTCTTGGAACTCGAAATATAAAAACGCAGCACTGAGAGGGCTCACGAGGCAGAAGTTACTCAAATTAATTGAAGTGAGAGCAAAATAAACTGCACAGAGAGAAAGGCAGGTCCTGCTCCCAGGTGGCAAAGGGCAGGGGAGGCACCCAGGGTGGAAAAGCAGAGGTTACTCACGCTGGACTGGGCAGTGTGGAATTTCGGTGGCGTCCCTCTCTCGTCAGCCCAGGGCCGAGTTCATTCTGTGTGAGGAAGAGCAGGCTGCGCTCAGAGTGTGCAGATATTGCAGTTCCACCTCGGCAGGAGCAGCCAGGGCTCTGCTGGAGACAGGGCCAGGTAACCACAGCAGGGCACAAACGGTGCCACAGCCGGGGCGCCCCTGGGGCTGCACCCGCCCCCCTGGGGCAGCACCAGCGCTCAGAGGAAACAGCGCTGCTGGGGCTGCTCCTGCTCCTGCTCCTGCTCCTGCTCCTGCTCCTGCTCCTGCTCCTGCTCCTGCTCCTGCTCCAGCCCAGGGGTGCCTCCTCATGGATCGGCTGTTTCTCCTGCTGGCACAAGTGTTCCCACTCCTGGCCCAGGTACTCCTTATCTGAACCAGGTATTCCTTCCCCTGTCCCAGTTTATCCTCCTCTGGATTAGGTATTCCTCAACTGAACCAGTTATTTCTGGTTCAGATGAGGAATATCCTGGACCTCTTGGCCCAGGAATTCCTCATCCTATCCAGGTATTCCTCCTCCTGGACCAGGTATTCCTTATCTAAATCGGGTATTCCTCCTCTGGACCAGGTATTCCATCTCCTCACCCAACTATTCCCCCTCATGGATCAGTTATTCCTCTTCCTGGCCCAGCCCTTCCTCCAAAGCTCGTATTTAGTCTCGAGTTTTGCATTTAGGCCACCTTTAGTTTCAAGGAAATCATTCAGTTGCTCCACACTGGCCTTCCACAGAACTCCCAGCACATCCCAACACTTTTCCTGTGAGAAAAGACTGGAAGAGCTGGGGATGCTCAGCCTGAGTAACAGGTTCTGGGGAGATCCTGGATCCCTTTCCAGTGCCTAAAGGGGCTCCAGGAGAGCTGCAGAGGGACTGGGGACAAGGCCTGGAGGGACAGGACACAGGGAATGGCTCCCAGTGCCAGAGGGCAGCGCTGCATGGGAGATTGGGAATCAGGAATTGTTCCCTGGGAGGGTGGGCAGGGGCTGGGATGGAATTCCCAGAGCAGCTGTGGCTGCCCCTGGATCCCTGGCAGTGCCCAAGGCCAGGCTGGACATGGGGACAGTGGGAGGTGTCCCTGCCATGGAATGGGGTGGCACTGGGTGGGCTTTAATGTCCCTCCCAACCCAAAGCATTCCAGGATTCTGGAATTCACACCTTTGGATCCTGAGACTCGAGCAACATCTGCCAAGCCACCGTGGATCACCGTGGGGAGAAGAAAACCCAGAAGAAAACCTAAACAGGAGAGGTCTGGGTTCCATTCCCACTTTGGTCACACATTTCCTGAGTGAAACGGGGCCAGTTCATCTCTGCTGGGCCTGAGTGAGTCCCCATTTCCAGGCAGGGACCCTTCCCCGTTCCACAGCTGTGCTGGGACTCAGCACTGAGCATCTGGGGGGCCCTGGATCCTCCGGGAAGGGAGAGACCCACCGAGATAGACAGGGATCCTCTAAACTGGAAACAGATGGGGAGACAGCCAGGAGGCTTTCTCTGCACATTAAAAAAAATTCCAGGATTAAAAGGCTGTGCTTATTCACTTTTATTTTTATCCCACAGGGTTTCAGCAGTTTTCCCTCCCACCTTTCCAGGCAGAGAAGGAAAACTGAGGAAAACTTGAACAAACCCAACTCTGCATTTCTTCAAGGCAAAGGGTTAATCTAGAGAATTTCATCACTTCAAAGAGGTTTTCCAGCAAAGCATTTGAGTCACAACAGAGAAATTATTGCAAAACCTGCATATTTGAGAGATAAATATTCCCAGAAAAATCACCATCAAAACTCAAAGGGGGAGGAAAGAAAAAGAAAAAAGAAAGGAAAAAAAAAAAAAAGGGCAGCAATCCCTGTGCAGCCTGAGGAGCAGCAGAAGGGGAGGGATGGAGCAAAGCATCAGCACTTCCATGAATTCCTTGGAGCCAGCGCTGGGCTCTGCCCAGCCAGGACAAGGCTCTGGCTCAGCCTGCAGCAGCCCCCAGCTCCCTCCCAGGGCCAGCCCAGCTCCTGCTGATCCGTTTCCGTCACTAAAAGTGGGATTTGCAGCCTGGCTCCTGCTCCTGCCGGCACTGCCGATCCACTCCCTTATTGCAGGGGGCTTCTCAGGGGTTTCTTACATTTATGAGGACACTGACCCTGTTTTCTTGCAACCAAAATCCAAGAAAATCAACTTTTTTGGAGACATTTAAGATCACCTTCGTGGTCCAGTGCCTGTGACTGTGAGGAATTCTGAGCATTCCCACCTCATCTCCTCCATGGGATTGTGCAAACCCCCGCTGCTCTCCCTTGACACTATTTAAAAGTCGCTATTTAATAATTTTAAACTACTCCTGCCTAATGATTCCTTCACAATTCCTGAGGACTGCCAAACCCAGGATGGGGAGGCAGCTCGTGGTGAGCTGGTGATTCCAGCCAGGGTAACGTGCCCTGAGCACAGGGAAGGCAGGAATTGCCTTTCCCTGGAAATGTGTTCCCCTGCAGAGACTCCCGGTTGAACCCAGGGATTGAGAAACCTCCCAGAATGTTTCTGCATCGCTTCAAACCACAGGAGTGGGAAAAATAATAAAAAGAAGCAAAGGACAGCTCCAGTTCAGAGGGAGTTTGGGATTCCTGCTCAACCTCAGGATTGCAGAGGGAATCAGTGGGGAAGGAGTCGATCCCACAGCCCTGGTTCCATGGCCAGGAGGCTTTGGAGGGGTCAGTGGGAACGGCTCCCCCTGACCCTGCCTGGATGAGCCTCTCCTTGGATACTGCCTGGATTTCCCTCCAAGGATACACAGCAATGCATGGATCAACACAACAATCCATGGATGCACTCACACCAATCCATGGATGGACTCACCAATCCATGGATTCACTCACACCAATCCATGGATGCATTCACACCAATCCATAGATTCACACACCAATCCATGGATGCACACACCAATCCATGGATGCACACACCAATCCATGGATTCACACACCAATCCATGGATTCACACACCAATCCATGGATGCACACACCAATCCATGGATGCACACACCAATCCATGGATTCACACACCAATCCATGGATTCACACACCAATCCATGGATGCATTCACACCAATCCATGGATGCACACACCAATCCATGGATGGACTCACCAATCCATGGATTCACACACCAATCCATGGATGCACTCACACCAGTCCATGGATTCACACACCAACCCATGGATGCACTCACTAATCCATGGATGCACACACCAATCCATGGATGCACACACCAATCCATGGATGCACACACCAATCCGTAGATGAACTCACCAATCCATGGATTCACACACCAATCCATGGATGCATACACCAATCCATGGATGCACACACCAATCCATGGATGCATTCACACCAATCCATGGATGGACTCACCAATCCATGGATTCACACACCAATCCATGGATGCATTCACACCAATCCATGGATGCACACACCAATCCATGGATGCACTCACTAATCCATGGATGCACACACCAATCCATGGATGCATTCACACCAATCCATGGATGCACACACCAATCCATGGATGGACTCACCAATCCATGGATTCACACACCAATCCATGGATTCACACACACCAATCCATGGATGCACACACACCAATCCATGGATGCACACACCAATCCATGGATGCACACACCAATCCATGGATGCACTCACCAATCCATGGATGCACTCACCAATCCATGGTTTCACACACCAATCCATGGATGCACTCACACCAATCCATGGATTCACACACACCAATCCACACGTGCACACACCATGGGCATTCCCATGGATTCAGGACTGGCTCCACACTCCTGTCTCCCTTTTCCATGTGCTTCTTCCAAAATCCAGCAGCCCATGGATGCCCGCACAGCCCATGGATCATCTCCAACACCAAACCCACTCAGGTACAGGAAGGGATTTTTATTGGATTATTCCCAGTTTGAGAAGCTGCATCTTGCTCCAAGGGGAATCTCACCCTTCTGCAGAGGGAACATCCAAACCCCAGCCCCCCGAGATGGAGGGAGCTCCTTCAGTCCAGGAATTCGGTTCAGGAAACTGATCCTGCCTC
Organism: Hirundo rustica; assembly: GCF_015227805.2. Lineage (NCBI taxonomy): Eukaryota > Metazoa > Chordata > Aves > Passeriformes > Hirundinidae > Hirundo > Hirundo rustica. The sequence continues at coordinate 5,181,799 of NC_053474.1, forward strand.
CTCGTTTCCTGGAATTGGAGCAGCCCCAGCAGCTCTGGAGCTGGAGGATGGAGGGTGACTCCACTGCCCTGCTGCTCCCGCCCTCAGCAGCCGGCTCCTCCTGCTCCCAGCGGAGCCCCAGCACTGGGATGGAACGGAGGGAAAAGCTCCGAGGGAAGCTGGGCCAGGACAGACGAACCCCAGCGGAGCTCGGGATGCCAGACTGCTCAGAAAGAGACCACAGCCTGGTTTGGGAGCTGCAGCAGGTCAGGGAGGGCAACCTGCAGACACCCACGCGGCTTGCCTGGGCTGGCTCCGGTCTGGAGGGGTCTGTAAGCAGTGCTGGGAACAGCGGGGTTCCCACATAAGCCCATTTTCCCCTGGAGCCTGGTTTGGGAGCTGCAGCAGGTCAGGGAGAGCCCAGCTCCTGGAGCTGACCCTGGGACGTGCCAGAGCCTGTCTCGTCCTTCAGTCCCAGCACAAATCGCAGCTCCAGCAGGAGCTGAGATCCCAAACTCCCGGCACAGGAACCCAGCAGTGATTCCAGCACTCAGGGAGAGGAGCAGCCCCCGAGCAGCCCCCAGGTGGAACCAGCGTTGTCCCAGCCCTTTCCTGATCTCCCTTCCCCTGAGTGAAGCCCAGCCAGTCTCAGGTGCTGGCTGCTGCTCACACACCTGGGCCGAGATGTCCAGGAGGGACCAACTTGGAACCTTCTCTCCCCTGGATCCAGGAGAACAATTCCTGGAGCAGCAGGAGAGCTGCAGCCACCCCAGTGGGACGGCCTCTAGGAATGGGGTAAAAGCTGGCCTGACATTTCTTCTAAGTGCAGCTAACAAGCAATCTGCGAGTTCCCATATGAAGACATTTTGAGAATGAGAAGTTCCTTTAACACAACAATGTTTTGAGAGTGAAAAAACAAGTGCACCTCTAATAACGAGGGATTTGTGCTGTGAGAATCAGTAAAGAAAATATGTAAACAGCCCGAGAATAGACAGATTTGATGGACAAGTGAAATTCCTTTTAGTAACCAATAGAATAATTAACAAGAGAGCTGTTAACGGATTAGAAGTTGCCCTCAAGGCTTTTAAGAACTGTATAAAAGACAGCATGAGGCCATAATAAAGAGCCTTCTGGAGATGATACCCTGTCACTGCGTGTTGTGACCGTCTCCACAACAATGGCCAAGGAGTGACCTCCCAAAGCAGAGCTGAGGAGCAGCCAGGAGCCTGCAGCAGCAGGGATCACACAGAATCACAGAATAATGAGGTTGGAACAGACCTCTAAGATCATCAAGTCCAACCTATGCCTTAACACCTCAACTAGACTATAGCACTAAGTGCCATGTCCAGTCTTTTTTTAAACACATCCAGAGATGGTGACTTGTTACCCTGGTTTTTCTGAGTTTTTTATTAGCCTTTTGATTTTCATAAATGGAGTCAGATCTTTTAGTTACTGTAGAATATTAGAGCAGTTTTTCTACCTTTCCCACAGAAGTAATATAAACAAACCCTTTGTTTTTCATTCTTTGTCCTTTGTTTGCATATTTCTAACCTGAAAACAATTGTAACTGACAATTCGTCTGGCCACTGAGGCTGAGGGGTGGAAACCCCAAAAAGCCAATCTTCTGCTAGACCCACAAATGTATAAAAGTAAAAGAATAAACAAAGGGGTCTCTTCTCTCCGCTCTTTCAGCTGGGAGCTGGATCAGAGGAACCTCTGCGAAAATCTCTTGTCTGCGTGTGATTGCTTTGTGTGTCTCGGTGACAGTGACTCCACCACCTCCCTGGGAAGACAATTCCAGTGCTTTATTATTCTTTCAGTGAAATTTTTTTCCTAATATCTAACCTGTACCTTCCCTGACGTAGCTTGAGACCGTGTCCCCTTGTTCTGTCAGTTGCTGCCCGGTGGAAGAGACCGACCCCCACCTGTCCACAACCTCCCTTCAGGAAGTTGTGGAGAGTGATAAGGTCACCTCTGAGCCTCCTCTTCTCCAGACTAAACAACCCCAGCTCCTTCAAACGTTCCTCATAGGGCTTGTGCTCCAAGCCCCTCACCAGCCTCGTTGCCCTCCTCTGGATGGCGTGGCTGTGCCAATAACGAGTCAATCCCCGCTCCCAGAATATTCCCCAGCGCTTTATCCACACGGATTTGACCACCCAGGATCCAGACCCCCCTCCAGCCCACCTAACTCCTGCAGGATTTCCACAGAAACATTGAATCGTTAAAGCTGGAAAAGCTCTCCAGGATAAGTCCAGCCTTCCACCTAATCCCACCCTGTTCCCAAACCACATCGCCACTCATCTTCTGAGCACTTCCAGGGATGTGATTCCACTGCTTCCCTGGGAAGTTTGTTCCAACAAGGACAAGGGGGAAGCTCCGCAATAAAGTTGCAAATGTGCCCTTTTCAGCTGGCAGTAACTCAGCCTTTCCTGGCTCTCCACAGCGGGGGAACACCAGGGAGGAGCAGATTTTCCAAAGTTTCCTGCATGACGCTCTCCAGCTGAATTAATACCACTTCCTTCCCAGCTTATTTGGCATTCCAGGGGCTTCCTGAGATTTAGTGAAACCCTCAGGATTCACTAAAGAAAATAATAGGGGAAAAAAACCCACCCCCCAAAAAACAAACAAACAAACAAACAACCCCCTAAAACCAACAACAAAAAAAACAAACCCCAAACAAACAAACAACCAAACAAAGAACCAAAACCAACAACAACAACAAAAACCAACCCAAGAAGTGCCATGGGTTGCTGGCTGCATTTCTTGGATCAGACCCCGCTGTCCTGACTGTTGGTTGCTGTGGGAGCTGGAACTGATCCATAATGGGAAAAAAATGAGGAATTCTGGTGTGTTTAGCAAATATCAGAGGAGATTTGGCAGATTGCAGAAGCGCCCGGCACTGAAAGGGTGCTGGGGGCTGGGGCAGGGAGGCTCAGCTCCATCCGTGTGGGAGCAGGGCTGGTCCTGCCCGTGCAGGACCTTCCTGGGCCATGATCCAGAGGAGTTTTCCCTAAGGATGCACTGGCAGGACACGGCCAGGCCCGTGATGTCACCTGCAGGGCACAGCAACTTTGTAGGACTGAACAGAACCAAATGAGGGATTGGAAGGCAATGGAACAATAAAAAGGAAGCTTTTAACATGCAAATTCCAGCTCTGCTCCGACAATTTTACTCTTACACAAACTGCTCTTTGTCTCGTTAAAGACAAAGCAGAAGTAATTAAGCAAAGTGCAAAAAGACTTAAACAGAATGGAATTAAAACCGACTCTGAGATTATTGTACAACCCCAGTGAAGGGATCCTTCCAGCTGATATCACGAAAAGCTGCCGGTTTGCTTTGGATGCAGAAAGGAGGAGCAGAAATGCTGCAGGAAACATCTCCCAAAAAACAACCTCTCCCTTGGGAGAGGGGCCACGGAGGGCTGGGAGCTTTATCCCTGTGCTGAATTCCAGCCCAATCCCTCGGCAAGGCTCCCTCAGTTCCTCCTGGGATGGGGCACTGGGGCAGGGAATCCTGGAACTGGGGTTGGAAGGGACCTTAAATCCCACCCAGTGCCACCCCATTCCATGGCAGGGACACCTCCCAGTGTCCCAGTGTCCAGCCTGGCCTTGGGCACTGCCAGGGATCCAGGGGCAGCCACAGCTGCTCTGGGAATTCCATCCCAGCCCCTGCCCACCCTCCCAGGGAACAATTCCTGATTCCCAATCTCCCATGCAGCGCTGCCCTCTGGCACTGGGAGCCATTCCCTGTGTCCTGTCCCTCCAGGCCTTGTCCCCAGTCCCTCTGCAGCTCTCCTGGAGCCCCTTTAGGCCCTGCCAGGGGCTCGCAGCTCTCCCTGGAGCCTTCTCCTCTCCAGGTGAACACTCCTTCCCTGCCAGCCCACACAGACCCCAAACTGACTCCCTCTTCTCCAGTCACTTGGTATTTTTCCTGATGGATTTCTCTGTAGAAGATCACGGTGGAGTTTTCTGCCCTCCAGACACACATCAGGGCTGGAGAATGGGTTTCCTCTAAACCTCATGGGTGCTGGAACTGGCTGCACATGGGGCTTGTGCCCCAGGACAGGGATTCTGACCTGATCCCCGAGGACCACGGACGGTTCTGCCTCAGACCCACCCCATCCCCCCATCCCGACACACACACACAGGTTCCTGGAGCTGCTGCTGTTGGCAAAGATTCCCGACAGAGCAGCTCCAGGGAAGGCACAGCAGGGCCCAGAGGAGCTGGAGGCAGGAGCAGCCCCTGCCCAGCCAAGGCTCCCCCTCCCTGGATGGCACAGAGGGATCTGGGCCAGAACCCACCCTGTGCCAAACCCCTGGCACAGCTCTGCGCTCGCTGCTTCCTTCTGGCAGCTCCACATGCAGTCACTCACATTTGTTGTTCTTTTTTTTTTCCTTTTAATGTTTTCTGGTTTATACTTTTTAAAAAAAAAAAAATCATGGAACATCTACGGGGTTCTCTCCTCTCCTAAAACAAAGTGGATTTACGGGGCTTTGGCAAAGCCAGGGTCGTGCCAAGGGCTGCGTCCTCACCGAGTTTAAATGCCAGGCACTGGTGGAGGTGAGAGCAGCCAGGAAACTGTGGAGCCTCACACGGGACGTGTGCAGGAGTGACGGAGCCAAAGGCACCCAGGGCACAACCTCAGAGCCTCTGGCTGCTGCTGCCACTGCTCCAGCACCTCTCACACACAGAACTCCCGCAGAAAACACGGACAGCTTCACCCCTCAGCTTGCCCGGCTTTTTCTGTGCCCTCCAGCAAATAAAAGAGGGATTGAGGGAAAAGGCTGAGTTGTAACCTCAGGGGACAGGCAGAGCCAAAGGATCTGCAGAGGAGAAGGCTCCAGGGAGATCCCAGTGTTTGGAAGGGGCTCAGGAATGGGGGATCAACTTCCTACAGGGCAGAGAGTGACAGGACCAGGAATTTTAAACTGAACAGGAGAGATTTAGGTGAGATATTGGGAAAATATTCCTCCCTGGGAGGGTGGGCAGGGGCTGGGATGGAATTCCCAGAGCAGCTGTGGCTGCCCCTGGATCCCTGGCAGTGCCCAAGGCCAGGCTGGACACTGTGGGAAGTGTCCCTGCCAGGGCAGGGTGGGAACAAAATGAGTTTTAAGATTCCTTTCCACCCAAACCATTCCAGGATTCTGTGATTCCAGGTCCCATGATCTCACCAGCCACAGCAGCATCTGGAATATCAATATTTTCCTAGGAAATCTGGAGGGGAATCCATCCCTGCCCACCAGGAGCAGCCACATCAGGGCTCCCAGGCTGGGAGGGGCATGGAAATCTGGGATTGAAATCTGTGGACCGACCACTGAAGATGCCATAAAGTCTTCTGGGAACCCCCAGCCTGCAATTCCCACCCTGCTGGGCAGGAACTTTTCCTTTCCCTGCTGCCCTGTAGTACCACACAAGGCTGCCCTCTCTCCGTGAACAGAATTCCAGTTGCAGAATTTCAGCTTGTGTTAATCAAGTTCCTAGGTGCCCTAAAGGATAGAAGGTACCGTAAAAATAGAAATATTTTATAAATTTCCTCAATTAGGATGGTGCAGAAGCATTTTTGCTTGTGTGGTGTTTTTTGGGTGTTTTTTGGGTTTTTTTTTTTTTTTTTTTTTGGTGTGTGTGTGTGTGTGTGTGTGTTTTTCCCTTGGGAATTCCTGCACCTGTGTGCAGACCTTGAAAATCAAAATAAATCAGGTTTTCCACTCTCTGGACACAGCAACAACACACAGTGCTGTGTTGGGCCAGTCTGTATCTTATTTAATTAAATATACAGAGCAGATGCTGAAAGATTTCTGTTTAAATGAAAAAATAATTGGAATCCGAGTGAAAATTCACCAAGGAAACTTTCCCAACTGCTTCGGGACCAAAGGCAATGGGGGTTTTCCCTATCCTCAATGAAAAGAAAGGCAGAAAGAGAAATAAATGATCCTTTTATTCCCTACAGGCAAACCCAGAGCTTCTGATCCTTTCTCCAGGCAGGAAATTTCCCTTTTCCAGAGCCTCGTGGGGAGCGGATCCTGAAATTCATTTGCATTTTGTCACAGCTAACAGAAACGGTGACAAACGCAGAAATACGGATCAGACACAGTGAGCAAGTCCCTGCCTGTCCCCGGTGCCACCCTCAGCCTTTGCTGCGCTCCCGCTCCGTGGCAGGGGAGCTGGGGGTGGATTTGGGTTAATTAACACAGCTTTTCTCCAGGTAAATATTTTCCCAGGCAAGGTGGAGCTGCTGGAAGAGGGATTCACCAGGGAACGCAGAGCCAGCTGCACGAGGGGGAGTTTTTCCTTACCAAAACCCCTCGCTTCCAAAGGGCAGTGCGGGTATTTATACGCTTTATATATTTATTTCTCTATCTGTATTTTTATCCCGCAGTTGTCTGTTCACACACACACGCGCACACACTCCTCCACGCGCAGTTCTGATTAAAAATTCCAAGGCAAATCCCAGTTCCAGGCAATCCTAGACAGATCCCAGTTTCAGACAGCTGGGCAGGGTGTGAAGCCCTGTCCCCCCCCCTGGAAGATCCTGATGTCCCCCACACCAGATCCAGGGGGGAAAACCTCACGTTTTGGAGCTCTGGAGTGCACGGAGAGAGCACAAATAACTCTAAATCAAGATATGTGTTTGTTTAACAGGAAAGGGAGAGAAAGCATGACTGAGTTTGGAGGGAATGTCGGGAGCTTTGCAGGGAGAGCAGAGTCAAGTCTGGGCAGTGTTTGCTCCCTTGTCATCACAGGCTCCACAGAACTGCCTTGTCTGCTCATACAAAAATACACCTTGTGCCAGGGAAACAGGCAGGGCTTAACGAGCACCAGAACGTGTTTTGGGTCATTTCCAGGTGATTGGCCTCTTCTTAACAGATCCTTCTTGTAGATGAAGGCAAATATTTATGTAGGGACCCCATTGGCTGCGAGTGCCTCTCTTCTGGTTTTTCCCCTCATAAACCTGTTCCTCAGGAATCCACAGCACCAGCACTGGCTGAGGCACGGGACAAAACCCAGAGCGGGATTTTCCACGTCCTCAGAACCCCAGACAGGATCTCCTCCACACCAGAGACTCTCCACTCTTTCAACCCCATTGCATCCCCCAGAAATTCCCCATTCCTGACTCCTGCACAGGGACGCAGCCTGGCCAAATATTTCCTCCAGCATCTTCTGCTTCCAGGGGGTTGTGGTGGCTCTTTGGGACACCTGAGGTGGATTTGGATGGGGAAGAGCTCTGCACTTTGGTAGGAAAAATCTCCCGAGCCCAGCAAAGCTGCAGGACAAAGAATGACCATTAATTGAACAATTCTATATCAAAGTAAGAACCTGGGTGCTCCTGCCTGTGCCTGGGATGGAACAGCCATTCCAAGATTTAAATGCCAGCTTAAATCCCAGGAATCCTGGTGCTGCCTTTCCCTTGCTCCATTTCTTCAGACGGTGCTGAAAACACTTTCAAAGTGAAGACACTTCCTGACATTTTCCTTCCCTGTATCCCTGCAGGGGTTTGAGGGCTCCAAATGGGAACAGAGCTCAGGATGCAGCCAGGAGGACAAAGCCACGCCAAGCGAGGCCACCCCAGCTCCTGCAGGTCACAGGGGGGCTGGGGTGAGGGATGAGCAGGAGGATTCACCCCAGGAGAGACCCCCAGCCTCACCCTGTTCCCAACAAAACCCCACTGCCACACCGTGGGAACGGTGATCTTCATCTGGGACCCCTGGGACACTCCGAGGGAGGAGCTCACGTGGGAAGTTTGTGTTTGCCGCGTCCAGCTGCTGGACCTTCACTTGGACATGGAACCAGGGAATGGTTTGGGTTGGGGGAACCTTAAAGCTCACCCAGAGACACCTTCTGCTCCCCAGCTTGCTCCCAGCCTGGCCTGGGACCTCCCAGGGGTGGGGCAATCACAGGATTCATGAGAAACAACTCAATTTCGGTGCCTTTTGTTGTTCATATTTATTGGTGAAGGCACCTGCAGGTGGCAGATTGAGAGGTGACCCCGAGAGTCACCACTGAGTGGTGTCATCACTCAGCTATGTTCCATAACTGATCCCCCTGAATCAGAAGGAAACCTACCCCTGTGCCTCCTGGCAGAATTCCAGCTGTACCTGCTGCTCCCAGGGACAGGATAAATCATCCCAGCAAGTCCAAACCAGGAGCAAAGTGCCATCTTCATGCAGACCAGGAGAACGAGACCATTCAGCGACACAAAACCCCCTTTTCCCACCCTGCCAGACTCATGGAATTCATTTCCCAGGATCAGCCAGTGCCGTGCACATTCGTTATCACGTCTCTAATGAGATAAGGTGTGAGCTTCTGTTTAATTAGAAACACTGAGCTCACACTGGTGACCAAAAATACCTTGAAAACACCTCCCAGCCCTTCCCAGCTGAGCTCGTCAGGGCTCGGAGCTGGAATGACAACAAGGAAATGATCTGCAGGTCCAATAATAAAGGTTTCAAGGCAAATAAATATTTTGTTTGAAGCCATCCCTAGCAAAGACAGTGGATGTCTATCCCTGTGGATAGACATCCAGGAAATCTGAGATCATGTTCCTTCAGCTTAGCACATGGCTCAATAAAAAATAGGCCTCGAAATGTTCATTTGGGGATATTTTTAAAAGAATTTAAATGTGTTTGTCAAGAAAAAAATGGACAAATATTTTCCTTAACAGACCCAATCTGTTTTATTTATTTAAATGTGTGTAACCTTTTTCTAAGAAATTAAAAAAAAAAAAAAAAAAAAAAATCTGAAACTTGCAGAGAACCCAGAGCCAGAAATTACTCATGTACTCAGCTACTGATCCAAAAATTTTCCTGCTCTGCAGAGCCCTGAGAGGAAGAATGCTTCAAAAACCCTCCCTAGCATGAAACCTCTGATGGAACAGCTGAGGGATCACCAAAAGAACCATTATTTCAATGCAAGCAAGAAATTCTTCAGTCAAAGATCACAAGCAGCCACACATCTGAACTTGAGATTAAGTGGCAGCTTTAAAAAAAAATAAACAAACCAAATAAAACACTTAAACCCATCAGCTGCCAGCAAAGTGGATCCCCAGCCCCCTGGGACTGTGCCAGGTCAGTGTGAGAAATACCACGAGGAGTTTTTGAATTTTTGTTCAGAATCCTTGATTAAATCCAGGAATCCATGCCTCTGGATTCCCAATGGGCTTCTCCTGGGTAGCCCAGAGCAGAATAACAGGGTTTTTTTCCCCAAACACCATCTACCAAGCACAGCCCTGAACCTTTAGCCAGCGACTTCTTCTTCAAGGGGCTGCTGCAAGCCAGCCCCGAGCACAGAGAGCCCTCAGTAATCCCCAACAAACTGGGTTTGGGTCCAGGGAGGGACAATTCCCTGTTAAATCCACCCTGGGGAGAAGCAGCCAGTGCTGCAACAAGACCTCAGCCTCTCCCTCCACGGACAAAGCAAAGTTTGGACACGAGGCAAGTCTGAAATTGCCTCCAGCCTCTTTAGGAAAGGTTAAAAAAAAATTAAAGCACCAGAAAGAACCCCCTCTCCAGGGGCCAGCATTCCTGCTTGATGCCTGAGCACCAAATAAAGGACAGCTGCAGGCCCCGACAGGCACGGAGCAGAGCTCAGCTCCGGGTTTTTGCACAGAGCTGAGGGTTCTGGTGTCTGCAGAGCAGCTGAGAGGGACATTTCTGTCACAGCGAGGACACAGCAGCGGGGACAGGCCCAGGGGTGGCGTGGGGTGAGGGCCCCGGGTGCCCTGCACAGGCGGCTCCTGGGGAGGGGAACGGGAGGTGTCAGGCATGGCAGCGGGGCTGGAGGGAGAGCTCAGGGTTTAAATAGAACAACTGGCACAGAGGGAAACACCCTGAGCAGCTCCAGCCCTGCGCAGGGCACGGCACTGGGGTTTGTGCCCAGGGGCGCTCAGTAAATACAACCAGGGAACAACCAGGGACCAAACAGTGACCAACCAGGGACCAACCAGGGACCAACCAGGGAACAACCAGGGAACAACCGGTGACCAACCAGGGAACAACCAGGGAACAACCAGGGACCAAACAGGGAACAACCTGGGAACAACCAGGGACCAAACAGGGAACAACCTGGGAACAACCACTGACCATCCAGGGACCAACCACAGATCAACCAATAACCAACTGGTGACCAACCGGTGACGAACCAGTAACCAACAGTGACCAACCACAGACCAACCAGTAACCAAGCACTGACCAAAAACCCCAATGACGGACCAACCAGTGACCGAAACTGACCAACCAGTGACCAACCGGTGACCAACCGGTGACCAACCGGTGACCAACCAGGGACCAACCAGTGACCAACTGGTGACCAACCAGTGACCAACCAGGGACCAACCAGTGACCAACTGGTGACCAACCGGTGACCAACCAGGGACCAACCGGTCACCAACTAATAACCAACCAATACCCAACTGGTGACCCACCAGGGACCAGCTGGTGACCAACCGGTGACCAACCGGTGACCATGCGGTGACCATGCGGTGGCAGGGTGGGAAAATGAGGGGCAGCAGGAGCGCAGCTGCCCGTGGGATGGTGCAAAAGGGCAGGAGGCTCCCGGGGCTCCTCTGAACTCTGCAAGCTCAGTAATTCTCTCCCCACGCCGGAGGCTCCGAGCTGTGGGCAGGATGTGGTCCCACACCTCCAGCAGCACCCCAGGGCTCGGAAACCCTGCACAAAGCACAGCTTGAGGGCGGCTCGGATTCCCTTGGGAGCGCTCCAGCCCCTCGGGATCTGGCAGGAGCCACCCAAGGGATTCCCTGGTGGCCTCGCAGGCGGCAGCAGCTCCGTGTGCGGTTCCATCACCCGCAGCGCGCGGGGCCGAGCACCAGGAGGTGGTGGTGCAAGAATGGAGCTCACACACCCCAAAACAGCCCGACCTGAGCTGCCTGCAAGGTGCTGAATCATCCCCGGGGCTGCAGGAAACCCCAGAGCCCTCCCGAGCCGCTCACCCCACACCCACAGGGGGACAGGCCCGGGGAACACGAGCGGCTGGGGCACCGCGGAGGAGCTGACTGAAATTACAGCCTTGGGTTCCCGAAAGCTTTGGAGGATTTTCCTCTCTGGGCCTCTTGAGCCCGCCCATGGACAAGGAGAGCTGCAAATATGGCCCTGCTCGGGAGGCACAGGGAGGGCGCTTGGGAAGATGAGCAGAACTCTGACCTCACGCCCAAAAAGAGAGAAACTACCAACATCATGGTCTGGTGGAAGCTGTCCCTGCCCGTGGCCTTTAAGTCCTTTCCAGCCCAAACCATTCTGTGAGCTTTTACTGCCTTTATTTTCCAAGGGTCTTTGGTCCCTTTTGGGTTTGGTTTTTATTTTCTCTCCGAAAAGTCGTGTTTGGAAGATCCCATTCCTTCCCCCAGCAAATGTGTCAGACTTACACCCACACCTGGAGTTTAGGGGAAGGGGCTCAGGACTGTGAAAATAATCACACAGAATGCATTGAATTCAAAAAGATCACGGCACGAGAGGTTGTTTGTTTGCCCAGGGTGAGAGAATACCCAGGGAGCCCCTGCAGGTCTCATCTTTTGCTTTGTGAGGTTTGCAGGAGCCCCCTTAAGCTCCTCAAAGTCACCACCAGTGATGAACTGGAGTGAAATCAGCCCAGGATTTATCTTGGACACTCCGCGCTTAGCCCCAGACTGAGAGAGTCTCAGTTGCATGGTTATACCTGGGTAACACTGACACTCATATTTACGGGGCACTGCAGACAGGGAATTGCAGCAAAACGACTCTGCTGCAGTCAAGGCCCTTGATTTTTTGGAAATCAGAATTTCCAGGAAGATGAAAATGTTCAAAAAGTGGTGCCACAAGCCCACAGGGTCCTCAAAGATCCTCGGGCACTGGGCCCAGGATCCAGCACAGGGCCTGACTAAGCCTGACCTGCTAAACCCAGGCATTTCTGCGTCTGGCTCAGGACTCGTGCTTAAGCTTCAATTTCTCGCATGAAAATAGAAAATAGTCTTGATTTAAAGGCTGCAAACGGTGGCAGAAGCAGCAGCTCTCGGTGAGGGTGTCCCGGTGGTCGATTTCTTCTCTGCTAAGATTCTGTTCCCTTTTTTTTTCTAGGCTTTTTTTGGCTGGCTTCGCTGCCCAGACCTCTAAAATTCAATACCAGATGTTTTTATTGTTGTTGTTGGGTTTGCTCTTCGAGGAGAAATACCCCAACTCCCAAAGCCCAAGGCAGATCTCTGTGGGCCCTCCCTAAACCCAGCAATTCTTGTTGCAATTCACCTACAATTGCTGCTGGAGATCTTTTCGGGGTGAGAGAAACACATCCTGCATTTCAGGCCTTGCACAAACGAAACCACGGGGAATTCCTGGAAACCTGCTCCTTTTCAGTCAGATTTCTCTGCGTCTCACACAAACCCTCTGGCTGCAGCTGGGTCTGTGGTCTGCACAGGCCAGCTGTGACACTCTGGAATGGGTCTGGATGAGCAGCAGTGGTCAGAAACCAGAAACCAGAAACCAGCACAATTTTCTCTGGTCGTGGAGGGCCCACAGTGCTGAAGGTCAAATGAAACAAAACAAAACAAAACAAAAAAAACCCCAAATAGTTCCATTCTTTGCAAAGTATTTGATATTCCTGTAGCCACATCTGACTGGCAGCCAATTGTAAATTTTGTAATTTTTGTTCTGGAGCACCAAGACTTTTAAAATTATGCTCTTAAATGGTGGATGATCCAGTCCAGCTCCTGCACCCCACCAACCCCCCCTGTGCATCCCTGGAGCGCTGTCCCAAGGCTCCTGGAGCTCTGGCAGCCTCGGGGCCGTGCCCATTCCCTGGGGAGCCTGGGCAGTGCCAGCACCTCTGGGGGAAGAACCTTTCCCTGCTCTGCAGCCTGAGCCTGCCCTGGCCCAGCTCCGGCCGTGCCCTGGTGCTGTCCCTGTCCCAGAGCAGAGCTGGGAGCTGCCCCTCGGGAGGAGCTGCAGATCCCTCAGCTCTCTGCTCAGGGAAAGTCGTCGTTTGAAACTCATTTCCAGTTCCATTTCTCTCTCAGCAATGTCTGTCCTATCCCACGGTCCTTCTCACTCAGCACACTTTATCCCAGAGCTTGCACACAGATGCACCAGACTGTGTGAGCCTTGAGAATTCTCTACAAATCCATTTCCCCCACAGCTGGACACTCCAAGAGCCCTCAGCTGCCCCTCCAGACCCTTCCCCATCCCCTTGTCCCAGCTTTGCACACTTTCTAAACACCTCTAGATCTTTCTTACACCCAGCACTGCCCCCAGCACTGCAGAGAGCCCAGCACAGAGCAGGACAATCCCCTCCCCTGAGCACCCCTGGCTCTGAGATCAGGACACAAAGCCCAGGGCTCAAAGCCCGGCCCCAGAGCCCCCCAGCCCCACTGGGAACTCCCCAGGGCCCGGCTGGGGGCTGGGAGCCGCTCTGGCTCCCTGTGGCTCTGCAGGCTGCGTGCGCCTGGCAGATGGAGCGCGGATCAGTGTTTTGGGAGGCGCCCAGAGCAAGGTCAGACACCCGGCGCAGCTCCAGAGCCTCCCCGGCAGCCCAGAGAGCGCTCGCTCGCAGCCTGTGGGTGACACAAACACTCATTTTGTTTCTGCAGCAGGAGGAAGCTCCCAGCCCCTGGCAGGAAGAACTCACAATGCTCAGTGGGGCCCTTTCTCCCTGGCTGGGTGTTTATTCCTGTTTAGTTCTGTTTATTCCCATTTATTCCCGTTTATTCCTGTTTATTCCTGTTTATTCCTATTTATTCCCATTTCTTCCTGTTTATTCCCATTTATTCCTATTTATTCCCATTTATTCCTGTTTATTCCCATTTATTCCCATCTATTCCTGTTTATTCCTGTTTATTCCTATTTATTACCATTTACTCCCGTTTATTTCCATTTCTTCCTATTTATTACCATTTACTCCCATTTATTCCCATTTATTCCTGTTTATTCCCATTTATTCCCGTTTATTCCCATTTATTCCCGTTTCTTCCCATTTATTCCCATTTATTCCCGTTTATTCCCATTTATTCCCGTTTCTTCCCATTTATTCCTGTTTATTCCCATTTATTCCTATTTATTCCCGTTTATTCCCATTTATTCCCGTTTATTCCAATTTATTCCTGTTTATTACTGTTCATTCCCATTTATTCCTGTTTATTCCCATCTATTCCCATTTATTCCCGTTTATTCCCATTTATTCCCGTTTATTCCTGTTCATTCCCATTTATTCCTGTTTATTCCCATCTATTCCCATTTATTCCCGTTTATCTCCATTTATTCCCGTTTATTGCTGCTGCACAGCGCTGCCAGCGCACACAGCCCCGGCTCTCACCCCGGCTCAGCTCCTCTCCCGGGAGAAGGGGGTGATTCTGTGGGATTCCAGCGGGGCTTCCCCGACCCAACCCCAACCCAGCAGCGCCGGGGGCACAGAATCACCGCCGATGTCCCCCGGGTCCTGCTGAGATGAGCAGAACTCATTATTCCAGCACAAACTGGTGATGAAAAATTGGGGTTTTCTCCAGTTCCTCACAGGTCTCAAGCTCTCGCCTGCTCTGCAAGATTATAGAATCATGGAATTACAGAATCATGGAATTACAGAATCACAGAACCATGGAATCACAGAATTACAGAATCACAGAATTATTGAATCATAGAATCACTGAATCGTTGAATAACTGAATCACTGAATCGTTGAATTATTGAATTACAGAGTCACAGGATTATAGAATCACAGAATTATAGAATCACAGAACCATGGAATCACTGAATTATTGAATAATTGAATCATTGAATTATTGAATTATAGAATCACAGAATTATTGAATTATTGAATCATTGAAATATTGAATTATTGAAATATTCAGTCACTAATTATTGAATCATAGAATCACAGAATTATAGAATCATGGAATTATAGAATCATGGAATTATAGACTCACAGAACCATGGAATCATTGAATCCTGGAATCACTGAATTATTGAATCATTGAATTATGGAATAATTGAATTACTGAATCCCAGAATCCAGGAATGGTTTGGGGTGAAAGAGACCTTAAATCCCACCCCACCCCTGCCATGTGCAGGGACACCTTCCACGGTCCCAGGGCGCTCCCAGCCCTGTCCAGCCTGGCCTGGGACACTGCCAGGGATGGGGAAGTTCTCATTCCCTTCCCCTCGAGGCGATGCAATGAATGAACTCACCCCAGAGCGCTGCACTGTAGCTCTGGGCAGATCTCCCGCACACTTGGAGGGGTTGAATTTCCCTGGGGTGTTTCATTTTTGCTCTGAGTGTCATTTCCTTAATGAAGATGAATGAAGGAAACACCGTTTTACGGAGCCTGACCCCTTGCAAATAAAACCAATTCCCCTCTGCTCAGCCTCAGCCTCTGGCACCCTTTGCCTTGGTAACAATTCTCACTTCTTTAAGCTGTTTCTGCAGCCTTTGAGGCAGCTATTCCTGAAATGCACAGCAAATCAGGTCAGAATTAGCCCAGATTTGACCCTCTGCTCCTTTCCCTGCTGCCAGTTCAGAGCTAAACAAATTTACTGCGCAGCTCTTGTGATCCCAGGCTCCCAAATCCATCGCCAGCAAACCCTGGGCAGCCTGACAGAACCAAAACCGCCCCATTCCCGTGGAGCAGCTGAAAGCCCGGACCCTGGAGCAGCAGTTCCTGACAGAGCTCGGCCCTGACGTCCTGTTTTGCCTGCTTTGATCGCGATAAGCCTCTCTCTTTTTCCATTCACGGCGTAAACAAGCAGCGATGGTTTCCTGCCGCCTCCTTTCCCTGCAGCCGGGCGGTGCAGCCTCCTCACCTCTCCCAGGAGGGCATCTCTGCCCACCTGCTGCACCACGGGGCACCCCAGAAGGCTCAGAGAGCTCCTCGGGGTGCTGTCACCCCCTGAGAGGCACCTTCACCCCAGGAGGGGAGGAGGTGGCGGCGTCCAGACCAACAGCCAACGCTGCGACGCTCCGAGGATCCCACCCGGGGCTTGTGAGCATCACCTCACGACTTCCCAGCCCTTTGGTGGTTTTCCTGTTGTTCTGCAGAGAGCTGGGCACATCTCCCCAGCGCCAGGGCTTGTGGCCGTCTCTGCTGTGCTCAGGGTGGGGCTGTTGGGGTGTCCTGGGTGGGGACAGGAGCTGGGCTGGGTGATGCTGGGGGGTCCCTCCCCACTCAGGACGTGCGGATTGTGTGAGCTGGGGCACCCAGGGGTGTCAGCACAGCTCCCCTCTGCGCTGCCTCCTCCTGGAGCACAGGAACTCTGCCCCAAACGTGCCCCTCAGCAGGTGCAGAGGGGGAGAAAAGCCTCACTGGCACCTTCAGAGCCTGGCACAGCATCCCCTGGGCACTGACTGGGCCACAGCTCTGGATGAGACTGATTCCCTTTGCCCAGGGCACCAGTGAGGGCACAGGGCAGGCTCCCTTCACCAGGGGAGGGCACAGGGCAGGCTCCCTTCACCAGGTGAGGGCACAGGGCAGGCTCCCTTCACCAGGTGAGGGCACAGGGCAGGCTCCCTTCACCAGGTGAGGGCACAGGGCAGGCTCCCTTCACCAGGTGAGGGCACAGGGCAGGCTCCCTTCACCAGGTGAGGGCACAGGGCACAGTCTCCCTTCACCAGGTGAGGGCACAGGGCACAGTCTCCCTTCACCAGGTGAGGGCACAGGCTCCCTTCATCAGGTGAGGGCACAGGGCAGGCTCCCTTTGCCCAGGTGAGGGCACAGGGCACAGGCTCCCTTTGCCCCGGTGAGGGCACAGGCTCCCTTCACCAGGTGAGGGCACAGGCTCCCTTCACCAGGTGAGGGCACAGGGCAGGCTCCCTTCACCAGGTGAGGGCACAGGGCAGGCTCCCTTTGCCCAGGTGAGGGCACAGGGCAGGCTCCCTTGCCCAGGTGAGGGCACAGGCTCCCTTCACCAGGTGAGGGCACAGGGCAGGCTCCCTTTGCCGAGGTGAGGGCACAGGCTCCCTTCACCGGGTGAGGGCACAGGGCAGGCTCCCTTCACCGGGTGAGGGCACAGGGCAGGCTCCCTTTGCCCAGGTGAGGGAACAGGGCACAGGCTCCCTTCACCGGGTGAGGGCACAGGCTCCCCCAGGGAGGGCACAGCACACCCTGGATTGTTCCTGGAAGAGGAAGGAGCCAAGCACAGCCGGTCTGGTCAGCACTGGAGCCACCACTGGCAGCACAAGAGAACCTGTGTGGGTGCAGCAAAGGTGACCCGGGGGGACTAAAGGTGACCCTCCACCTCCCAGGATCCCAGAGTGTCCGTGTGAGCACCCTACGGGTGTTCTCTGGTCCCCTGAGCCTGTCAGGCCCACGGTGGTAAAACCCCCTGGGTCACCTCGTGCCTGCTGCCAGTACAAAACTTGGCCCATGCATGGAGCAGTGTTAGCCCAGGATCCCAAATCCAACACCAGCAAATCCTAAACAGCCCCATGAAAATAGAAATGCATCACTCCCATGCTGGGGCTGAAACACGGGGTCCTGGAGGAGCATTTCATGACAGTCCAAAGGAGGCCAAGCCTCCAAACCCCTGGGAAGAGCGATGGCAGTGCTGCCCTCAGCGTGGGGATTGTTTGTTCCCTCTGCTGTCCCACTGGGGATCACAGCTCTGGAGGTTTTGGCCTTTCAAGCACAGCAATCTCTGGATTGTGAGCACACGAACCCCACCACCACTGGGATTCGGTCAGCTCAGGGAACCTGAGCCAACCCTGCTCCCTTCAGCTCTTTTGGTTCCTCCTCCTGATTTCACACCCAGCCCTAAATCAGCTCCAAGTGGGTGCTGACCCCTGGAGAGGGAACACCCAGGGCTGGACAGGAGGCCAGAGCTTGTTTTGGGAGCCGCTCACGCGGCTGCCGGGCGCTGGTGACCGTGGCAGCTCAGCAATGAAGATTTGTTCTTCCTAACGTCACAAAGAACAAATCTGGGAGCTACAGCAAGGAAGCTGCTCCCACCCAGGGTGTGGAATCAGAGAATCTTTTGGGTTGGAAAAGAGCTCCGGGAGCATCGAGTCCGGCCTGTGCCCGATGCCCACTGTGTCACCCAGACCATGTCCAGGGGTTCCCTGGGCACCTCCAGGGATGGGGATCCAAACCTCCCTGGGCAGTGCCAATCCCTGAGCTCCCTTTCCATGGGGAAATTCCTGCTGCTGTCCACCCTGAGCCTCCCCTGGCCCAGCCTGAGGCCGTTCCCTCTGCTCCTGTCCCTGTTCCCTGGGAGCACAGCCCGACCCCCCCGGCTGTCCCCTCCTGTCAGGAGTTGTGCAGAGCCACAGGGGCCCCTGAGCCTCCTTTTCTCCAGGCTCAGCCCCTTCCCAGCTCCCTCAGGAATTCTCCAGCCCCTTCCCAGCCCCATTCCCTGTCCTGGACTCTCTCCAGCCCCTCCAGGTCCTGTTTGTCCCCAGTGAGGGGCCCAGGACTGGACAGGCTCAGCAGGAATTAGGTGACAGTGTGGGAAGGCTGAGTCATCTCCTGCTCCTCAGATAATCATGAAATGCCTTCCTCCACCTCTGGCTCGTCTTCCCCCTAGCTTTGAGCACACACAAGTTTTAAATCTCCACTTGAATTCCCAGAGGAATCATCTCCTTCCTCATTCCTTCCCTCAGTCATTGTCTCTCACTCGATGTGACAACGCCATCGACTCTCCGGAGCTCTGCGGGTCACAGAATGTGCTCTGCCACCTCCCAGGCACCTCCAGGAGAAAGAGCTTGTCCAGTGTCTAATGCGACACTTCAGCCTTAGGGGAAAAGCAGAAAAAAAGCCGTGGAGAAAATCCGAAAATTCCTCCTGCCCGTGCAGGCCTCGGTTACGATCAGCAAATCACCTCCACTGCTTCACCTCAGGGCAAAACTTGGAAAGCTCAGCTCCTTTCTATGAATCACCCTCAGCAAACAGCCCCAATTAAGAGATAAAACATTGCTACCACAACAGCAGCTTGGGGAGGGATTTATTTTTAGAAGCTGCTTAAAATAGCGCGTGGTACCTCGCTCACAAACATCCCCTGTGTGCTGGCACGGGGTGATGTCAGAGCAGCGAGACGCTCCTGAGGGACACACACTTCACACCCTCCCCAGGACTCCTGCACGGCACCAAGCTGAGAGAAAACACTGAAAAAAAAAAACAACAGGGGAGGAAGCCCAAAATTGGTCTTAACACCTCCCTGCCAGCGTAGTGAGATGCCAGGGTTTGGAGAGAGGAGTGTAAAGGGATGATTCAAAGCAGATTTTGGAAGTGACAACATTTCCCACTAAAAAGCGAGCAGAGAAGGCTCTGGGAGGCTTTGGGGGTGGTTTTGTGTTGTGAGAGCCAACCCTGGGGCTGAAGCGGGCTCTGGTGCAAACTCTGGATCTGAGATGCCACCGACAAGGAGATGCCACTGTCCCTGTGGGGACAGCTCCTAACCTGGCACTGCCAGCACAACCTTCTGCACCTGGGAAGGGATGGAGAAGCAAAGTCACAGGATCACAGAATGTCCTGGGCTGGAAGGAACCCCAAGGATGATCCAGCCCAACCCCTGTCCCTGCCCAGACCCCAACAATCCCATCCCTGGAGCGCTGTCCCAAGGCTCCTGGAGCTCTGGCAGCCTCGGGGCCGTGCCCATTCCCTGGGGAGCCTGGGCACTGCCAGCACCTCTGGGGGAAGAACCTTTCCCTGCTCTGCAGCCTGAGCCTGCCCTGGCCACCCTGTGCCCACTCTGCGCCTCCTCGTGCCCTCTGCCCTCTCGGGGTCGGCAGCCGTGGGTGAGGACAGGGCTGAACCCCAGCAAGGTGAAATGTGAAGGGTACAAAACACCAGAGCTTCACGGCACTGCTGAAACCAAGTATGACAGGAAAAACGGAATCCAAACCTGAAGCCCCCTCGTGCTGGGCACTGGGGAGGCCCCACTTTGAACACTGAGTCCAGTTTTGAGCCCCTCAGGACAAAAAGGACACTGAGGGGCTGGAGAGAGTCCAGGGCAGGGAATGGGGCTGGGAAGGGGCTGGAGAATTCCTGAGGGAGCTGGGAAGGGGCTGAGCCTGGAGAAAAGGAGGCTCAGGGGCCCTTGTGGCTCTGCACAACTCCTGACAGGAGGGGACAGCCGGGGGGGTCGGGCTGTGCTCCCAGGGAACAGGGACAGGAGCAGAGGGAACGGCCTCAGGCTGGGCCAGGGGAGGCTCAGGGTGGACAGCAGCAGGAATTTCCCCATGGAAAGGGAGCTCAGGGATTGGAAGTGCCCAGGGAGGTTTGGATCCCCATCCCTGGAGGTGCTCAGATAATGAGTGGATGTTCTCCCCAGCCAGGTTCAGTGGGCACAGTGGGATTCGGCCAAAGTTTGAATTTGATGATTCGGAAGAGTTTTCCAACATTTGTGATCCTGTGACCACAAAAGCCAAAGGGCAAAGAGTGGCCCTGTGAGCTTGGAAGGTGACGAGGACCAGGCTCTGCCAGCGCCCCTCATCCCCAGCCCTTCCCTGGGGAAAAACCCCTGCTCCTCCAGCCTGGCCAAACCCAAATCCACCTCCGTGATCTGACTGAAGCTCTGCGAGGAATTCAACCCAAAACGGGAGTGGAGGGGCTGGGGCTGATGGAAAATTCCCTCCTGTGACAGCTCCTGTGGCTCCACACGGATCCATCCAGCCAGGCACACGTGCAAGGATCTGCTTGGTGAAAATCCCAGCAGCTTTTCCAGGGATGGGAAACAGCGAGGGGAAGATGCAGCAGGGAAGTGAGGAGAAAAGTCAGGGACATAAGAGAGTGAGAAAAGAGGCAGCTCTGGGTGGAAAATTACAGGAGGATTGGACTGAACAGAAAAAGCCTCGTGTGGGATGGGGCAGCAGAGCAGGAGCAGAACCAGGCTGCTGCCAGAGGGGAGATTTGATACAATTCTCAAAAAAAAACCCAAAAACCCCTCAAAAATCACATTTGAAGACATTCGGGGAGCGCTGGGTCACCTCCACGTGGGAATGGGGACAGGAGATGGATTTACTGACAATGGAAGATGCAAGAGGAGATGGAGAATTAATGGCTCTAAATGCTAGGTGCAGCATAATTCTCCCTAAAAGCTCAACCAGCCAGAGATTTTTACATTGCCCAGCTGAAAGAACTGGAAAATATCACTGAAACTCACCAAGGTTTTCAAGAAAAACTCCTTAGACGTGTTTTCATTCCACACAAATAAAAGCCAGGCGGCCAAATTAATCCTAATTAACCTGATCAGCTTTATTGCAGGGCTAAGAATCGCTCACTGATACCACGAGGGTTTGTTTTGTTGGGTTTTTTTTTTTCTCTCTCTCCAAACAGAATTCCCTTTGTGCACCTGCTTTTAACACCACCCTGCCAGAGAGCACGTCCCAGTGTAATTCCATTAGGGCTGGGAGAGGTTTCATCCATCCGCCGAAATGCGGGGAATAAATACAAACCCATGCACATTATGTACTCTCTGCAGGGATATTTAAAGCTTCTCCCCTCAAAGTAAATCAGTTTGATGTCGTTAAAGCCCTTGAAAATATCAAGCTGCAAGGCTTAGCTCCCAGAACTTCGTTCCCTCTCCGTTCCGTGTGACTTTGGGGAAGGCGGGTGACGGGGAATTGGCATTTCCCACTCGAGCTCACCCCTGGAGCCAAACTCCGGCCTCTCTCGTGCCTCAGTTTCCCCCCTGAACATGGCAGTGGCATTCCAGAGGTGCTGAAAATCCTAACCCATGATAATTTATAGGAAGCCTGAGGTGCAAAACAAGCAGGAATTTTTTGATTGTTAGTTTAAATTTAAACTTCCAGAACTGGCAGACGGCTCAGAGAAGGCCTGAAACCAAGAATGCTCTGACAAACACCGGAGCAAAGCCCAGATTTAGACTCCTCCTGAGGGGAAACCAAGGAATTAATTCATTTTATTTGCACCCGGTCACCTTTGGGGTCCTGGTTTTGTTTTCATCTCTGATTTGCTGAGCCCTGACGGTCACAGGGGCACCAGCAGTGGATCCCACTGGGTTTTGTCCCTGTGGCTCTGCCCCTTTACATTATAAATATAAATCTGGTCCACAATAAGGCTTTTATTCCTCAGGAAGCCACAAATTCTTGCCATCTCCCCCAACACAAACCTGTACAGATACGGGTACAACCACGCAGTGTTTGAAGGAGGGCAGAATTCCAAGGATATGGAGCATCCACCTGGACACCCAGAGCTGCTTTAAATCCATGAAATCAACGCTGCTTGCACCTCTGCCCTCGGGGTCTCAGCCCCAAACTCTCCCTGAGGAACGAGGGTTTGGCAAAGGGCAGCTCTGATGAGTCCATGGCAGGTGGGGAGTGAGGGAAAAGCCAAAACTTCCCAAATCCACGGGGAAATTCAAATTGCTGATTCTCTAGGAATGGTCATGGAATGGTCTGGGTTGGAAAGGAACCCAAACCCATCCAGTTCCACCCCGGGGACACCTCCCGCTGTCCCAGGCTGCTCCAGCCTGGCCTTGGGCACTGCCAGGGATCCAGGGACAGCCACAGCTGCTCTGGGAATTCCATCCCAGCCCCTCCCAGGGAACAATTCCTTCCCAAAATCCAGCAAACCCCCAAATCACAGTTTCTTCCCTTTCACACTCCAAACCCTGCTTTGCTCAGGCACTGGCACCACAAATTAACTGATTTTTCATTACAAACATTCCAAACTGATGAAATTCCCTCTTTGGGACACAAATTCCACCAGCTCGAAGAGCTGCGTTCCACTTTGGACATTTTGGACCTTTTGCAAGGGAAATGAAGCATTTCAGGATATCCCGAGATGGAAGGGACCCACCAGGACCACCAAATCCAATTCCACAACGCCAAGGGGACAATGGGAGCTCCAGCACAGTTTGGTACCTTTACAAATGGATTCGGAGGATGGAAAATAAGATTTTTTTCTTACTAAAATTGCTGCGGATCCCAGGCTGGGACAGGCTGCAGGTGCTTCGGAGGCCAGGATTAGGAGTCGAAATGGTCTTGATAAATTGTAGAAATGGCCTGGAAGAAACAAGAAAAAAAGAAAAAAGACACTTCAGGAATGATGGGTGAATTGGAGAGGCAGGAATAATCAATGGCAAGGTCACCAGGGAGATAAATAAAGGCTTGGAAAGGTGGGATTTGGGGAAATCTCACAAAGGGAGCAGGAGCTGAATGTGGAATAGTGCAATAAAACCAAACATCTGCTGTGATGCAGAGACAAAATGTCCAACAAATAGACAAAGGGAACTTTCCACCACTGAGGTTCTGGTGTTGGGCATTTCGGTCAAAATTCCCAGTGAGGACAAGGAGAACGACCCGAGATGGACGGAGAGAGCCCAGACTGGAAATCCAGAGAGGAAAACCACATTTATGGCACCACTGTGGCTGGAAAAGCCCTCCAGGATCATCCAGTCCAACCACAAACCAGCACCACCGCGGCCACCGCTCAGCCGTGTCCCCAGGCGTCACCTCCAGGCGCCTGTGGAACATTTCCAGGGCTGGGGACTCACATTCCCAGCACGGGGATTCATTCTGAGTCAGGACAACGGGGAGACATCGCCCCGGCCCTCACACCCATGGCCAGGAGAAAGGAATAAATCACCTCTGGGGTTTGTCAGGTGCGACACAGCCCTCGATTGCAGGAAATGAACACCAGGAAGTGTTTCCTGACTGGGAATTCAAGGAATCCAAGGGCTCTCCAACACCTGGCTCGGGGAATTTAAGGCACAGCCCATCAGGAGGTGGATTTACCTTGGACTCCCGATTTTCTTTGTTCCCACGGGTAGAAAAACCCCTTAGGAAGCAACTCAGTGGCTCAATTACCCAACTTAATTAACCAAATTAACAGCTGAGGCCGTGGCCCCTCCAGCATCCACACAGGCAGAGGGGAAAGAAGTAAAATTACATCAATTTTGTGGAGAAGAAACAGAGATTGAAGAGACCAAGGCGTGCCAACCTCACCCAGAGGGCCAGGACCAATGGAGGGGGAGCTCTGTCCAGTGGAATAATCCCAAAATGACCCTTTTAATTGGAGAAAAATTAAAAAATGTCCAACTCCGAGATTTGCAGGTGACAGGATCTCAAAGCAGTTTTATTTTAGCCCCAATCTGCCTTCCCACAGAGCAGGGAAAAACCGTCCTTTGCAGGTGGAAGGCTGAGCAGAGCTGCGCGGATTCCTCAGCAGGGCTCTGCCTGGGGCAGGGGGCTCCTGAGTGACTGCCAATATTTTTAACATTTTCACAGAGCCCAAACATAAATTCGGAGCAGGCTGCTCCCCGAGGACCCTCCCTGGGCTGGCAGAGGGGTCCCGGCTCCCTTTGGGGACAGTTGAGGCAAACAAAACCTTCCTTCTGCACAGCCGGGAACGGGGAGGTTCTGGGATGTGCTGGGATGTTCCCAGGGAACTCAGGAGGTCAAAGGGGACCTCACAGCATCACCCTGGGCACAGGGGGCCCGGAGACGCTTCCCCATCCCTGGAAGTGCCCAAGGCCAGGCTGGGCATTGGCACAGTGGGAGCTGTCCCTGCCAGGGCAGGGGTGGCACTGGGTGGGATTTAAGGTCCCTTCCAACCATAATTCCATAATTCTGTGATTCCCAAAGCTGTGGTTTGAGCTTTCCCTCACAGGGTGTTGCTGTTGGGTTCCTCCAGAGCCCTGTGGCCTCACCAGACCTCCCCAACCACAGCAGGATCTGGAAAATGGATATTTTCTGGAAATCTGGAGGGGAATCCAGGGCTGGGCTGGAAGTTTGGGGTCGAAATCTGTGGACAGACAACTGAAGATGCCAAAAACTCCTCTGGGCAACCCCAGCCTGGTGGGCAGGAGGATTTCCTCCCCCTGCTGCCCTCTCCCCTTGCACAGGGTGGGAACGGAAGATCCTGAGCCATTCCATGATTCCATGATCGCCGAGCCCTCGCTGCCACCTGCCTGTGGAGAACCTGGGAGAGCTCAGTGCCAGAACGGGCTTTGATCACAAGGGAATTTTCATTTTAATAGCAAAAATTAAAAACAAACAAACAAACAAACAAACAAAAAAAACCCCTAAATCAGTAGAACACTTCAGAAGCACCCCGTGAGAGCTGCTCTGGCTGCTGCAGGGAATTCCTGTCAAATCCCTGCCCGGCTGCCGAGGCTTCTCCAGTCACAAGAACGCCAATGGAAATAACTGATGAGCAAACATCCCAACGTTTCCTTCTGCATTCCCCTGACACCTCCAGCCTCGTTCAGCAGCACCCTGTGAAGCAGCAGCCGGGCTCCTGCTGCTCAGCTCCATCTTAACTGGGAGACCTCGGCCCCTCCTGGGCTTGGAATGAAGAATTTTAGGTTAAAAGGGAAAAAAAAATTACAAAAAAGGAGCAGTGCAGGCACTGGAGATGAAGCAGCTTTAGCAGCCTCTTTTATCAGGGCGGCTTCCACCTCCAGGCAACGACCCCGGGAAAGCAGCTGGAGTTAAAAATTCACATCCCAGCCACAGATACGAATACCCAAAAACTCCAGTCATCCTCCCTGAGCCAGGGCAGGGTGGCAGCTCCTGGAGCTTCTCCAGCCGTTCCTGGGGGCTGGAGGCTCTGCCAGCCCCACGGGGCCTGGGACAGGAGACACAGCTGCTCCTGTCCCCTCCAGGGAGGTGACAACTGCGCTTCCATCCCACCCCGTCACCCAGAGTCTCACGGACAGGGCCTTGTGCTCATCCCTGCCCTTACAAAACCTGCCTGCACCTTCAGCACTTCCACGGCACTGAGTGACCCCGTGAGGGGCTGGCGCCTGCTGAGCTCACAGGTGCGGATCTGGGGGAGCATCCAGAGAAATTCCCTTTTCCCAGCCGCTCACCCCTGATTTCGGAGCAGCACAAGCCGCTGGAATCGCTTCTCCCTTCTCATTCCTGCAGCACCTTCAGCTCAAGGTGAGCCTTGCTCCTCTCAGACCACAGCTCCAGGCTTCTCCATGGCCCCTTCCAGCCTGGGAACGTGCAAACAAACGGGAATGCCGGCCTGGGGAGGGGTGCATGGGAAATAAAGAGCCAAGAGAGAGCTCCCTACGAGGAGAGGTCGGGGCAGCTCCTCTCACCCAGGGAAGAGCCTTCTGCTCCTCCTTTCCTGTGGGATAAAAGCTTCCCGAGCCATTTGGATGAAGAATCTGTGTTTGGGGTTGAGAGCAGCTCCGTAAAGCACAGCACAGCTCAGAGTGGCTCTGAGCACGGCAGCAGCTCGGGATTTCCATCTCCCCCAGCACTGCTGCATCCCAAACATCCTCCCAGCACGAGAGGCGGCCAAAAAAAAACGAGCAGCTCAAACCATCCAGGCCCCTGATTCAGAGCTGAAAACCGGGCCCAGTCAAGCTGAAATCCTCAGGAGGTGACAGCACTGAGGAACTGAATCTCTGCAGTGGCCATTCACCCACTCAGACTAAAAAAAAACAACCAAACTCGCCCATTTCTGTGCGATTTCCCCCTGCTGACAGGAAGGAGCTGCCAAGGGCCACTGCTGCCGAGCTTAATTGCATCCAGTGCTCCTAAGGGTGAGGGGAAAGAGCCCTTCATGAGCCAAAACCAAAAAAAAAGTGAATATATCCTAGTGCAGCAAGAGCAGCATCCTCTGAGCTTCTCTCCCCACACCCTCAAGTGTGAAATCAGAGATTTTTTTTAAATTTTTTTTTTTCTCAGTAATGCTTTTTTGCTCATTTCCTGCCTGGCCTCTTGTGCTTTGAGCAATGAATCAGGATGAATTAACATCAGGGGCAAGATTAGGATCATGCCTAACCAGAACTTTGCTGTCATCTTCCAGGGAATTAAACCAAGGGCTCGTCATGCTGGGCTGACCCCGGTCACCAGGGCGGGACCAGTCCCGACCTCTCCTCTCCTCTCCTCTCCTCTCCTCTCCTCTCCTCTCCTCTCCTCTCCTCTCCTCTCTCCTCTCCTCTCCTCTCCTCTCCTCTCCTCTCCTCTCCTCTCCTCTCCTCTCCTCTCCTCTCCTCTCCTCTCCTCTCCTCTCCTCTCCTCTCCTCTCCTCTCCTCTCCTCTCCTTTCCTCGTAGGGAGCTCTCTCTTGGCTCTTTATTTCCCATGCACCCCTCCCCAGGCCGGCATTCCCGTTTGTTTGCACGTTCCCAGGCTGGAAGGGGCCATGGAGAAGCCTGGAGCTGTGGTCTGAGCGGAGCAAGGCTCACCTTGAGCTGAAGGTGCTGCAGGAATGAGAAGGGAGAAGCGATTCCAGCGGCTTGTGCTGCTCCGAAGTCAGGGGTGAGCGGCTGGGAAAAGGGAATTTCTCTGGATGCTCCCCCAGATCCGCACCTGTGAGCTCAGCAGGCGCCAGCCCCTCACGGGGTCACTCAGTGCCGTGGAAGTGCTGAAGGTGCAGGCAGGTTTTGTAAGGGCAGGGATGAGCACAAGGCCCTGTCCGTGAGACTCTGGGTGACGGGGTGGGATGGAAGCGCAGTTGTCACCTCCCTGGAGGGGACAGGAGCAGCTGTGGCTGCCCCTGGATCCCTGGGGGTGTCCCAGGCCAGGCTGCCCCGTGGGGCTTGGAGCAGCCTGGGATGGTGGCAGGTGTCCCTGCCCCTGGGGGGTGGAACAAGATGAGTTTTGAAGTCCCTTCCTTTAGAAACCCCAACAATTCCGGGATTCTGCAATGTGTGCCCAGAGCAGCAGCTCCAGCCTCCCCAGGGATCCATGAAACTGGCTCTCCAACATCACATCATCAGAGCTTGGATGTTCTGACTCCAAGACCCCCAGGGGATCCTCATCCCCCCTTTCCCAAGGTTTGAAAGCGCAATCCCAACACGAGGCCCTCGAAATAAATCCGCTCCCGAGCACCCCAGTGCCTGTGGCAGCTTCTGTCCTTCATTTCCCCCACAGCCACGCCAAGAGTTCACCCAAACCAAGGGGAAAATGATCCCTGTGGCCCGTCCCTGCTGCTCCTGGCGGTTGTTCTGCCCACGTGTGGCACCTCAGCGCTGCTCAGGCTGACCTCTGCCTCTAGAAATCGCTCACAGCAGCGATGAGGGTCACAGGCACGGGGAACCCGAGGCACTTCAAGGGTTTCACACTTCTGCAGAAGAAGAGGTCTCTAAAGGAAGTGGAGAGAGGCTGTGAACTGAGATTGAACCAGCAGCTCTTGAGGATGCAGTCAGTCAGAGAGAAGAGGGGGAAAACAAAAAAAACCCGAACTGTCTTTGCAGAGGGTTTGCCACCAGCTCCCCCTCTGAGCAGAAAATGCCACCGAGGCACAGAGGCCAGCAGGAAATCAGATGCTCAGACCTGTGCCCTGAGGACTCATTAAAGTACAAATTCTTTGCTCCATCTTCCCAGCAGGGAAGCTGAAAAAATGAAAAATGAAAATTTTCCCCTGGCAGCATCCAAAAAGGGGATATGCAGGCTCCTCCCAAGAGCAGGCAGACACCGAGGCAGGTCCCAGCACCCTGCCACCCACAGCGGTGTGGGACAGGGGACAGCCCTGCACTGCTCCGTGCTGTCACACCGAGGCCAAAACCGGGACATCGGGGGGCTCTGGGGGCTTCACAAGGAAGATGAACACAGGGAAGGTGTGGGGCTGCTGAAAGGGATCAGGGGGAGCCCCTGGGTAGATCCAGGGCTGGAGCCAGGCTGGGAGAGCTGGGGGTGCTCCCCTGGAGAGGAGAAGGCTCCAGGGAGAGCTGCGAGCCCCTGGCAGGGCCTAAAGGGGCTCCAGGAGAGCTGCAGAGGGGCTGGGGACAAGGCCTGGAGGGACAGGACACAGGGAATGGCTCCCAGTGCCAGAGGGCAGCGCTGCATGGGAGATTGGGAATCAGGAATTGTTCCCTGGGAGGGTGGGCAGGGGCTGGGATGGAATTCCCAGAGCAGCTGTGGCTGCCCCTGGATCCCTGGCAGTGCCCAAGGCCAGGCTGGACACTGGCACAGTGGCAGGTGTCCCTGGGGGTGACACTGGGTGGGATTTTTGGTCCCTTCCCATTCCATGGCTCTGTGCCAAAGCCACCCCCCATGAGCTGAGCTCTCCCAGCCTGGCCAGCAGCAGCTCAGCCCCCACGGC
Source organism: Hirundo rustica (assembly GCF_015227805.2). Taxonomy (NCBI): domain Eukaryota; kingdom Metazoa; phylum Chordata; class Aves; order Passeriformes; family Hirundinidae; genus Hirundo; species Hirundo rustica. Next base: position 5,210,704 of record NC_053474.1, read on the forward strand.
TGAAATCCCTCAGAATTCCCATCTCCCATCCTCTCCCAGAATCTCCCACATCCTGGCCATTTCTGTACCATCCCTCCTTCTCTCCATCCTCCCCACCTGGAGGACAGCACAGCAGCGTCTCCCTGCCTAATTCCAATTTTTCCCTCACGCCACTGTCTCCATTTGTACCAATTCCAGCTGAGTTTTTTGGGGGGGTTTGGTGGGTTTTTTTTTTTCCCCTTATCAGAGAGATTTAAAAACCCAAAAAGCATCAAATTCTCCCGCGTGCACAGGGGTTGTGCTGCACTTTTGCTGGATGACACCAGAGAACCACAAGTGCAGAGCCCCAGGGAGGCCAAGGGCTGATGCAAACGGAAAAGAAGGCAGCGAAAGGAAGTCGTTCTGTCGGGCTTTGTTCTTTCAGGGGCTTTTTTGGGGTGGCTTCTTTCCATAGAAAGTTTCCACTGCAGTTATTGAAATGAAACCTGGGTGTATTTTTGCCCTCAGGGCCTCACGGCAAGGCAGGAGCAGAGGAACAGCACGGAGCCGTGGGCAGGCCCGGGGGCTGGAGCGGAGTGAAAACACGAGGAGCGCCCCAAACCCATCCCTGCGCCATCTCCTGAGATTAAAACCTGGGGGGAAAAAACGTCAAGGAACTCAGGAAAGCCACTGGAAGGGTTTCAGTGGGGACAAAACTTGCAGGGTGCAATGAGAGCCTGACCTGCACGGGCAGAATTCCATGGTGATGGAGAAAAGAGGAGTGAACAGCAGGAAAATGGAATGGACAACAGGAAAATGGAATGGACACCAGGAAAATGGAATGGACACCAGGAAAATGGAGTGAACAGCAGGAAAAGTGGAGTGAACAGCAGGAAAATGGAATGAACAGCAGGAAAATGGAATGGACACCAGGAAAATGGAATGAACAACAGGAAAATGGAATGGACAACAGGAAAATGGAATGGACACCAGGAAAATGGAGTGAACAGCAGGAAAAGTGGAGTGAACAGCAGGAAAATGGAATGAACAGCAGGAAAATGGAATGGACACCAGGAAAATGGAATGAACAACAGGAAAATGGAATGAACAACAGGAAAATGGAATGGACACCAGGAAAATGGAGTGAACAGCAGGAAAAGGGGAGTGAACTCCAGGAAAAGGGGAATGAACACCAGGAAAATGGAATGAACAGTGGGAAAAGGGGAGTGAACAATAGGAAAAGGGGAATGGACACCAGGAAAATGGAGTGGACACCAGGAAAATGGAGTGAACAGCAGGAAAAGTGGAGTGAACTCCAGGAAAATGGAATGAACATCAGGAAAATGGAATGGACACCAGGAAATCGCTCCAAAAGAGCTCATCCCATCACTTGGAGCCTGCACAAACATCCCCACGCTGTCAGCTCCAAACTCTCCTTTCCAGGATGCAGAATTTCATGGAATCACCTCAGTTTTGAGCTCTGGGGGGGCTCAGCCGTGGGGGGAAAAACAACATCCTGCAAAATTCACCCTCTGCCAGAGCTTCCAGCCCCTGAGCCTGGGAATCCAGGGGGCTTGGGGATGAATCCAGGGGATTTGGGGAAGTTTCAGGGGATTTGTGGATGTTCCAGGGGACTTGGGGATGAATCCATGAGATTTGGGGATCTTCCAGAGGATTTGGAGACGCTCCTAGGGGATTTGGGGATATTCCAGGGGATTTAGAGATGCCTCCAGGGGATTTGGGGATGTCTCCAAGGAACTTAGGGATTCTCCAGGAGTTCTGGGGATGCCTCCAGGAGTTTTGGGCATGCTCCAGAGGATTTTGGGGATGCTCCAGGGGATTTAGGGATGCACTGCCACCTGCCCTCGGGTGGGCTGAGCACGGGAGCAGCTCCTGCTCCGAGGCGCTTCACAGCAAAGCAGCAGCACCAAGCCAGGACATAAAATCCCCTTCCTACAGCAGATTCCCAGCCCATGCTGGAGCCCCCCAAAGGGGTTAAATAAAATAAAATAAATGAAAAAAAGAAATTAAAAAGGGTTAAATTAAAAAAAAAAAAGAGTTAAATTTAAAAGATGGATTCAATTAAGAAAAAAAGGGGTTAAATTAAGAAAATAAGCGGTTAAAATGAGGAAAAAAGGGTTAAATAACGCGGCCAGCAAGGGGTTCTGCTGGAAAAATGACTCACAGGAAGGATGGCAACAAAGCAGCGCCATAAAATATTCAACAGGCTCGGTCTGCCCGGGGCTGGAGAATAAAACCCGGGGTAAGGGGACCTGTGCCGGTTCCCGGAGCAGCGCCCGCCGCAGCCCCCGCGCTCCACCCGCTGCAAATTACCCCGCTTTTAATTAAAATTTCATCGCGGCCATTCCCAGCAGCTCCTCCCGGGACGGGCTGGGCAGGAGCAGCCGAGCCCGGGGCAGCCAGAAAAGGGCTGGAGCTGGGTGGGAGGAAGGGAAATGCGGGGTGAGGGGTTTGGGGGGTTCGGGGTCATCCCCAGCACCGGCCTGCGATGGGCTGTGGGGCCAGCGCTTAGAGCACAGCATAAAATAGAATCACTGATATTATAAATAATATTAAATAATAAATAAACGTTAAATAATATGAATGGTAATAAATTGTCGTTAATAATAAAATAACAGATAATGTTTTTCTATTATTTATAACCATAAAATCCCAGACTGGTTTGGGTGGGAAGGGACCCCAAAGCCACCGCATCCCATGGCAGGGACACCTCCCACTGTCCCCGTGTCCAGCCTGGCCTCGGGCACTGCCAGGGATCCAGGGGCAGCCACAGCTGCTCTGGGAATTCCATCCCAGCCCCTGCCCACCCTCCCAGGGAACAATTCCTGATTCCCAATCTCCCACGCAGCGCTGCCCTCTGGCACTGGGAGCCATTCCCTGTGTCCTGTCCCTCCAGGCCTTGTCCCCAGTCCCTCTGCAGCTCTCCTGGAGCCCCTTTGGGCCCTGCCAGGGGCTCGCAGCTCTCCCTGGAGCCTTCTCCTCTCCAGGGGAGCACCCCCAGCTCTCCCAGCCTGGCTCCAGGGCAGAGGCCCCAACAATCCGACTCGAGAGCTCCCCTGGCCTTTTTCACTCCAAAAAGCTCCAAATTCCCCATTTCATTTCCCACGGCAGAGACCCTTTAGGGCAAACCCAACCCAGCAGGAGGATCTGGATACCCAGTGGAGAATCCTCAATGATCTGTGCTGGTTTTGCCCTAAAATAATGAATAAAACCCTTCTTGCTCCCAGTTTGGCTCGGGGAGGCATCAGGCAGCTGCAGGGACCGGTCCTGGTGCTTTCAGGGGTGCAGCAGAGTCCCCAGTGCTGCCCTGAGCACTCCACCCTGCCCAGATCCTGCACAGCTGGAGGCTGGGCAGGAGAACAGAATCATCTTTCCCCCTGTCCTGCACCTTTTTTTTTTTTGGTGGTTTGCATAAAACCAAGTGTAAAAGCAACCACAGGTGTGAGGGACTCGGCAGCTCTGGGGCTTGCACACGAATTCCATCCGCCCCAGAGGTTCTGGGAGGGATCAGAGGTCCCCTAAGTGCCCCTGGCTGCAAGGGAAGGAGAAAATCCCACAAATATCTCCGAGGGGTCTCCTTCCGTGTCACAGCAATGCCGAACCCATGAGAGCCAAACTACACAGGCAGGGGAGGGAACAGCCACATCCCTGAAAATCTAATGCTGGATCACACCAGATTATCCTAAATGTCAGTGCCCTGCTGCCAGGCCGCCCTTAATCCTTAAAAAAAACAAGAAGAAAAGCTGAAAAACAAGACCAAAACACCCTCAGCTTTGGCTTTTAGGGAAGCCCAGGAGCACAAAGGCCCAAGGAAAGCTGAATTCTCCTGCTGGGCTGCAAACGAGCTGAGATGCCGAGGAGAAAAACCCAGCACATCCCTGGAGGAAAAAGAGGCTCCTGCTCACACCGGGGCCAGGAGGGATTCAGAGCATCCTCTGTGCCACTCAGAGCTCCGGGGAGGCAGCTGCAGGAGGCAGCGGCAGAGGAGGCGTCTGGAGCCTCGGGGGTTAAGGCAGGCACAGCCCCGAGCTGTCCGGGGAGGCTTCGCCCCCGAGCAGCTCCTGGGGAAGTCAGGGCGGGCAGAGCCGGGCAGTGATGGATGCGAAATGAAAAGCTGGATAAATAATTCATAGCTGAGGTCATCAGATTGGAGGGCTGTGCGATCCGTCTCGCTGCCGGCTCTGTTTGCAGCGGGGCTGAGGTGGGGCTGGCAGCGCCCCTGGGTGCCGCATCAGCCAAGAGCCAGGGATCGCCCGCGATGCTGGCACGGCCTGGGGAGGGCTGAGCGAGCAGAGAGCCCAAAATGAAACGAGAAGCGACTTGGAGTCACTTCGTAAGGTAATTACTAAAATGCAAACCATCGAAGGGGTAGAGCGCAGGCAAAGCCGCCTTTCCTCCTCCCTGCTCAGCCTCCCGGGGACAGAGCCCGCTGCAATAAATAAAAATAAAATAAATAAAGCACACAGCCCAGGAAAGGCTCCAAACGCACCTGGGGTAACCCTTCCCCTTCCCTCTGCCTGCCAGGGTGAGCGCCCCGGAGCTGGCACCACCCAGTTTTCCTGGGAATGGGCCATTTCCAGCCTGGGAGGTTGAGGCTGACTCTAAAGCAGTGGTGAACAACAATGAACGGGAATTAAAGTTGGTCCCACATGGCACAGCTCTGGAGCAGCCTCCCAAAGCAGCTGTGAGCAGGAAAACCAACGGGATCCACTGATCCCCAGCTCCCTATCCATCTCTGAGCAGGAGAAATGATGGGATCCACTGATCCCCAGCTCCCACCCCCTCTGTGAGCAGGAGAATTAATGGGATCCAGTGATCCCCAGCTCCCACCCCCTCTGTGAGCAGGAGAATTAATGGGATCCAGTGATCCCCAGCTCCCAACCCATCTCTGAGCAGGAGAAATGATGGGATCCAGTGATCCCCAGCTCCCACCCCCTCTGTGAGCAGAACTGATGGGATCCAGTGATCCCCAGCTCCCACCCCCTCTGTGAGCAGAACTGATGGGATCCAGTGATCCACAGCTCCCAACCCCTCTGTGAGCAGAACTGATGGGATCCAGTGATCCACAGCTCCCAACCCCTCTGTGAGCAGAACTGATGGGATCCAGTGATCCATAGCTCCCAATCCATCTCTGAGCAGGAGAACCAATGGGATCCAGTGATCCCCAGCTCCCTGTGCTCCCAGCAGCAGCAGGGGCCCCGTCCAGCCTCAGGACTGGGGCAGATCAGCAGAAACGTCGCCCCCAGTGCAGGAAGCACAAACAGAGCAGAAACCTTGGGTTTATTTTTCCACCCGAGGATGAGCCCGAGCGGCCCGAGCTGCCGTTTGGTGAGGGTTAATAACGCGCACAAACCCAGGTGCTCAGGTAGGAGCTCCCCGCTTCCTGCTGCGCCTACAAAATCGGTTTGGAGCTTCTCTGGAGAACCTTCCCCAATTCCTGAGCAGCATTTTCTGTGCAGAAATTCCATGGCTGCTGTGAGGAATTCCTGAAACCTGGAGGAGCAGAGCCAGGGGCACCCGAGAGCAGCTCCAGGGGCTCTGCCCCACAGCCAGCCCCCCGTGGGGCACAGGGATGCTCCCCTTGGGGACACCACAGCACCTCGAGATCCATCCCCAGCTCTGATGGATGCAAACAGGAGCACAAAGCGTTTTCTGCCAGGTGGGTGCCAGATCCAAACCCTGCAGGCAGCAGAGCGCGGCCACGGCCATGAATCCAAACCAGAATCCCAGAGCAGCTCCAGCCCGGGGGGGCTGCAAAGCAACAACACCTCACCTGGGACTTCCTCTTCACCTCCTTAAAGCCCCAAACCCTGCAAAATGCATCCTAAAGCCTGCAAAATGCATCTTAAACCCTGCAAAATGCATCCTAAACCCTGCAAAATGCACCCCAAAACCTGCAAAATGCACCCCAAACCCTGCAAAATGCATATTAAACCCTGCAAAATGCACCCCAAAACCTGCAAAATGCATCTTAAACCCTGCAAAATGCATCCTAAACCCTGCAAAATGCACCCCAAAACCTGCAAAATGCATCTTAAACCCTGCAAAATGCACCCCAAAACCTGCAAAATGCATCTTAAACCCTCCAAAACGCCTCCTAAACCCTGCAAAATGCATCCTAAACCCTGCAAAATGCATCCTAAACCCTGCAAAATGCACCCCAAAACCTGCAAAATTAACCCCTAAACCTGTAAAATCCACCCCCAAACCTGCAGATGCACAAAAATATGCAAAATGCAGCCTAAAACCTGCAAAATTCACCCTAAAACCTGTATAATCTATCCCCAAACCTGAAAAATGTAACCCAAAAGCTGCAAATGCACTAAAATGTGCAAAATGCACCCTCAAGCCTGCAAATCGCATCGTAAACCTGCATAATGCATTCTAAACCTGGCAAAATTAATCCTAAAACCTGCAAAACGCATCCCAAACCTGGCAAAACACATCCCAAACCTTACAAAACGCATCCCAAACCCGGCAAAACGCATCCCAAACCTTGCAAAACGCATCCCAAACCTGGCAAAACGCATCCCAAACCTTACAAAACGCATCCCAAACCTGGCAAAACACATCCCAAACCTGGCAAAACGCATCCCAAACCTGGCAAAACGCATCCCAAACCTTGCAAAACGCATCCCAAAGCTGGCAAAACGCATCCCAAACCTTACAAAACGCATCCCAAACCCGGCAAAACGCATCCCAAACCCGGCAAAACGCATCCCAAACCTGGCAAAACGCATCCCAAACCTGGCAAAACGCATCCCAAAGCTGGCAAAACGCATCCCAAACCCGGCAAGACGCATCCCAAACCTGGCAAAACGCATCCCAAACCTGGCAAAACGCATCCCAAACCCGGCAAAACCGCTCCCAAACACGGCAAGACGCATCCAAACCTGGCAAAAAACGCATCCCAAACCTTGCAAAAACGCATCCCAAAGCCTTGGCAAGAAGACGGCATTCCAACCTGGACAAACACATCCAAACCTTGGCAAAAACGCATCCCAAAGCTGGCAAAAACGCATTCCCAATTCCCAACCTGGACAAAAACAGCAATCCCAAACCTGGCAAAACGCATCCAAAGCTTGCAAAACGCATCCCAAACCTTGGCAAAACGCATCCCAAACCTGGCAAAACGCATCCCAAACCTGGACAAAACGCATCCCAAACGCAAAACGCATCCAAACCCGGCAA